>NC_082719.1:94780488-95080488 GCF_030144855.1 Hypanus sabinus
GAAGACACCCTTCAAAAGGCAGCATCCATCATTATGGACCTTCATTACCCAGGACATGCCCTCTTGTTGCCATTATCAGTGAGGAGGTAGAGGAGCCTGAACACATACACTCAATCCAGCGGGAGGAAAGGATGTTGGGATGGTGAGGGTGGAGCACTGCAGGAGGGGTGTGGTACAGGTGGCAGACAAGGAGTGCCAGGGACAGCCTTTGGCGCGGGGTGCAGACATACCTACCCTGAGATACAAGACAAGGTCATTTGATTCCAAACAATTGAATTATTAATCATTACAGAATGTCCCTCTGGCGCTTCCTGCTCCATCTTCTCTTCCTTCTCCTTTTCCCAACCATGATCCCCCTCTCCCTGCCCCCTTCCCACATTCTGTCCACAATAGAGACCCATATCAGAATCAGGTTTATCATCACTTACATATGTCATGATTTCTTTTTTGCAGCAGTACAGTGCAATACATAAAATTACTACAATACTGTGCAAAAGTCTTGGGCATCCTAGCTGTATATTTGTGCCTAAGACTTTTGCAAGCATCATATGCTGGTGATACTAAACCCAATTCTGATTCTGATTCTCTGCCCATTAGGCAAATGTTCTCAGAGAAAGAAGGACTCTAATTCATGAATATATATATTCTCTTCTTAGTCACAAGTAAATACCAGAAAACTGTTTAAGTTGTTAAGGCCTTACCCTGCCTTCTGGCACTACCTGTAATATCGGCCCATATAATTTGTATCCATAGTAACCTAAGAGCCCACACAAAACAAAGCGTACCTTGAGAGATCAAAGATGAGTATTATCACTGTTCACATTGTGGTCTCCGATACATACTAGGGAAACCAATTTCAGATTGATTGATTACTTTACATTCATTCTGCAAGACATTGTGTTTCAAATTGGCTCGGCCTTTAGTTCTTCACTTCATTTCCACTCTGACCTCTCTGGCTTTAGCCTCCTGTATTTTTCCAAGAAAATGTGTGCAAATTTGTGAGTCAGCACCTCATATTCTAAAGTGGCACTTCTCAGCCTTCTGTGGTTAACACTGAGTTAAATAAGCTCAGTTGATAAGTTCAAGCAGGCTTCAATTATAAGTCTATGAATCCCAGTTGCAGCTACATCCACAGGGATGAAGAGTTTTGAGAGGTTGGTAATGAAATTGGTTGGTGCGTGGAGTGCACTGCCTGAGTCAGTGGTGGAGGCAGATACACTAGTGAAATTTAAGAGACTACTAGACAGGTGTATGGAGGAATTTAAGGTGGGGGGGTTATATGGGAGGCAGGGTTTGAGGGTCTGAAGGTTTAACATTGTGGGCCGAAGGGCCTGTACTGTGCTGTATTGTTTTATGTTCTATGTTCTATGAAATATATCAGCTCCTACCTGAGAGGCAACTTGGATCCGCTCCAATTTGCCTACCAGAGCACAGGTCTGCAGTAGACGCCATCTCATTGGTTCTCCGCTCCATCCTGGAACATCTGGACAACAAAGATACAGACATCAATGATGTATCAGATTCACATCAGGTTGGAGGCTACTCAGACAAAATATGAGGTGGTGCTCCTCCACACTGAGAGTGGCCTCATTGTGGCAAAAGAGGAGACCACGGACCGACATGTCGAAATGGGAATGGGAATGGGATTAGGAATAGGAATAGGTATTTAAATGGTTGGCCTCCAAGACATTCCGCTTTTGATGGATGAAGCATAGGTGCTCAACAAAATGGTCCCCCAATTTAGATAAGCACTTAGATGAAGGAGGCACAGTAGCATAGTGTTTAGCACAGGTGACCTGGGTTCAATTCCCACCACTGTCTGTAAGGAGTTTGTACGTCCTCCCTGCGACCACAAGGATTTCCTCCAGGTGATCCAGTTTCCTCCCATAATCCAAAGACATACCGGTTGGGAGGTTAATTACTCATCGTAAATTGTCCCATGATTCGGCTAGAGTTTAATTGGGAGTTTCTGGGTGGCACAACTTAAAAGGCCCAAAGAGCCTATTCAATGCTCTATCTCAATAACAAATAAATAAATATGGATGATGGAATTGATGACTTTGTTGCAAAGTTTGCAGACAATATGAAATTAGGTGAAGGGGCAGGTAATTCTGAAGAAGTAGAGAGACTACAGAAGGACTTGGACAGATTAGGAGAATGGGCAAAGAACTGGCAGAAGGAACACAGTGTCAGGAAGTGTATGGTCATGTACATTGATAGAAGAAATGAAGGCATTGGCTGTTTTCTAAATGGAGAGAAAATACTAAAATCGGAGACACAAAGGAACTTGGTAGTCCTTGTGCAGGATTCCCAATAGGTTAATTTGTAGATTGAGTCTGTGGTGAGGAAGGCAAATGCAATCTCAGCATTCATTTCAGGAGGACTAGAATATAAAAGCAAGGATGTAATGTTGAGACTTTATAAAGCACTGTGAGGCCTCAGAGAGTATTGTGAGCATTTTGGTTCCTTATCTTAGAAAGGATGTGCTGAAACTGGGGAGGGTTCAAAGGAGGTTCGTGAAAATTATTCCAAGTTTGAATGGCTTATCGTATGAAAAGTGTTTGATGGCTCTGGGCCTGTATTCACTAGAATTCAGAAGAATGAGGGGTGACCTCATTGAAACCTATCGAGTGGTGAAAGGCCTTGATCGAGTGGATCTGGAGAGAATGTTTCCTGTGGTGGGAGAGCCTAAGACCAGGGGACACAGCCTCAGAATAGAGAGTTGTCCTTTTAAGAATGGAGATCAGGAGGAACTTCTTTAGCCAGATGGTGGTAAATTTGAGTAATTCTTCGCCACAGCTGTGGAGGCCAAGCCTTCATGTATATTTAAGGCAGAGGTTGATAGATTTTTGATTGGTCAGGGCATGAAGGGATACAGGGAGAAGGGAGGAGATTGGGGCTGAAAGGGAAATTGGAAAATTGAAATGACAGAGCAACTCAATGGGCCGAATGGCCTAATTCTCCTCCTATATCTTATTATGGTATTATTATTATTATTATGTGGGAAGAAAGGGCTGGATTGATCTTGGAGTTGGTTAAATGGTTGGCGTAACATTGTGGGCTAAAGGGCCTTACTGTCCTGCACTGATCTAGGTTCGAAATTATGACACTAAAAATAACACCATCAGGCCAAACAATGTGATGAAACATACTCAGTGAATGAAATGGCCACCTGTTATTCTCAGAAAAAAATGGGAACTGTTGTCCATATAACAATAATCTGCTTGGAAAGAGGCACCATTGTTCTTTGCCTTAATCAAAGGTGGTGTTGAATCAGCATATAGGAGGAAGATTGAAAATCTAACTGAGTGTTACCACAACAAAAATCCCTCACTCAATGTCAGCAAGATCAAGGATGTGGTTATTGACTTCAGGAGGAAACCAAAGGTCCACATCAAGGAATTGGAGGTGGAGAGGGTCAGCAACTTTGAATTCCTCAATATTATCATTTCAGAGGATCTGTCCTGGGCCCAGCATGTGTGTGCCATAACAAAAAGACACAGCAGCACCTCTACATTCTTACAAGTTTGCAGAAATTCAGCATGTCATCTGAAATTTTGAAAAACTTCTGTGGATTGGGGTGAGGTGTGTGGAGAGTACTCTGACTGGTTGCATCATGGCCTGGTATGAAAGCACCAATGCTCTTGAGTGGAAAAGCCTACAAAAAGTAGTCCATCATAGGTAAAGCCCTCCCCACCACTGAGTTCATCTACAGGGAGTGCTATCACAAGAAAGCAGCTTTCTTTATTCTCACTGCTGCCATCAGGATGGAAGTCCAGGAGCCTCAGGAGTCACACTACCAGCATCACGCTCTTGAACCGGAGGGGATAACTTCACTCAGCCCAACACTGAACTGTTCCCACAAACTCTGGACTCACCTTCAACGATTCTTCAACTCATCTTCTCAACATTTATTGCTTATTTTTGTTTTTTTTTTCTTTTTGTATCTATACAGTTTGTCATCTTTGTCTTTGTTTTGTGCAGTTTTTCATAGATTATGTTATGTTTCTTTGTATTTTCTCTGAATTCCCACAAGAAAATGAATCTCAGCTAGTATGCGGTGATTTATATGTTCTTTGATAGTAAATTTACTTGGAACTTTGAACCACATCTTACCATGACACAGTCTTGATTTAATTTAAATTGTAGTCTGTATTATATTCAACATTTTTGTGTCCTGCAGTAAAAGAAAGTCTTTTTTTCAGTTAAGATCTGTTGGTTGCCTATTTTTCCTTTAAGTGAAAACAATTGTATATTGTAAAACAAGATCTATCCTTAATAAAATAAACACTAAAAATGTAGCTTGTCTAAATGAATCCCATCAGTGTTGAGAAAGCACTCCATAAAGTCTTTCGAGTTACAATTTGTTCACATTTATACAGCATGAAAGCTTTCTGAATTCAATAAAACCCAACACTTTTTTGTTTCCAAAGAGATGTCCTATAGCTACGGTATGAGTTCATCCGCAGAAAAAGGCACTTATGTTCAGATTTTCCTCTCTAACCGTTGAAGGCAGGTCTGTTGACACAAAAACTTCTCGTCTCATTTGAAAACATTTTCAGTTAATTAATAGATGGCATGCATGGGGCCGCATTCAAAAAAAAGATTTCAAATATTTGCTGAAGAGCTGCTTGCTCCCAATTATATCTCACTGCTTGCAGTCCTCATTATTTAAAACTATCCACTATACATATAAGAAATCTCTAATCGGGGACATGAATGCACCCTCCTGCTTTTGACAGCATCAAATTAGCACTAAATGAAGCAGACTGAAAGAGTTACTGTGTTTGAACAAAGACATTAATGAGGTAATTTCATTACAACAGCTCATCCAGGCTTGTGTAAAAGGGCAGTAAATGAAGAGGAAAGCTGCAGAGGAAATTAGGGTTTCCCTGTGCTCTAATTAATGCTTGGTCATTTATTACAAGCACCAAATTAACTGGCTGAGGTTGGGGGTTCGTTTTATTGGAAGAGAAATATATTGTTGTCCTTCCATGTCATTATGAGATCGTACAAATGAGGCATTTAATGATGTAAAGCTGGCCTTTAACTTATTCTGTCTGGTCACTGAAAACACGGCTTTGTTGATGAATTTTTGCAATGCTTTAAGTAAGCATTCAGCTCACAATATGCAATTGTCTGGGCCCTTCTGCTCCGGGGGCTCAGGGCAGGTAGCTTCTGAATGGGATCTCTGAGACTCCCAGGAGGAGCAGCTTCCCAGCAAGTCAGTATTAGGGCTAAAGTGCATCCGAAAGGGGGAAATAAATCATCAATGGGCCTAGCACAGTCCTTCAATGTGTCTTACCTACTTCAATAATGTTGTGCTGCTCTCTCTCATTGAGTTATCTTTACACTGTCTTTGTCTCTCCTAATTGGTGCTGATGAGGTCCTAATTGGTCCCCTTTTTAAAAAAACATGCTACTTAAGCAGTTAGGCAGCATGAGTGGAGTTAATGAGAGATTTGTGAACAAAAGAGGCCCTTTTAGAAGCGAGGCCTGTTTGTGAAAACATTTTGGGTTGCTACTAGGCTCATTTGATTTAGGTATGTTTTGTTGCAAATAGTATGACCATAATTTGTTCATCTTTAAATCAGTTGGATTATTATTAGATTGAGCAGCTGAACTGGGAAAATAGTCCAAAGACTGAAAGCACGGTTTCAGAATCAGAATCGGATTTATTTTCACTGATATACTGTATAGTGTGAAATTTGTTGTTTTGTGGCAGCAGTATGGTGGAATACATAAAATATACTGCAAATTATAATGATAAATATATACTAAAAAGATAAATAGGTAGTACAAAAAAGAGATAAATAGCATAAATAATTATAAGAAACAGGTTTATTATCACTGACATAATAAGTAGTGAGGTCACAAATGACAGAAAATCTTCAAATGTTGAAAACTGAAGTCATACAACACAAAATGCTGGAGGGGCACATCAGATCAGGCAGCATCTATGGAAAACTGTTTACTCTTTTCCATAGGTACTGTTCATGGACTGTTCAGAAATCTGGATGGGGAAGAAGCTGTTCCCAATACATTGAGTCTGTGTCTTTAGGCTCCTATACCTCTTTCCCGATAATAGTAATGAGAAAAAGTCATATCCTTTCCTTTAGGGGTCCTTAATAATAGACACTGCCTTTTTGAGGCATCTCCTTTTGAAGAAGTCTTTGATGGTGGGGAGGGTGTCGAGGTGGGATGAAGGAGCTGACTGAGTTTACATATTCTGCAGCTTGTTCCAATCCTGGGCAGTGGCCCCCTCCATACCAGATGGAGCAACTCGTCAGGCTCCTCTCCGCAGCACAGCTGTAGAAATTTGCAAGAGTCTTTGGTGACATACCAAACTTCCTCAAACTTAGAGACGTTGACACCAGTTGAAACTGCTCACCCTTCCCACTACAGACCCCTCGATAAGGCCTGGTGTGTCTTCCCTTGGCTTAAAGGTTTTACGATTACTTCTGTATTTTTTCATTCTGGGTCAGCGTCACCTACTCTCAGCGTTCGATATTCGATAACAGTCGCAAAGATAAAGGAAACACTAAGATACTAAGACCAATAGCCCAGAGAGTACATTTACAGTTCTGAAGGATGATGGGGATAGTTAGAGTTAAATTTTATTTTTATACAGAGTGGTAGGTGTGCAGAACGCACTGCTCGGGGTTGTAGTAAGGGCAGATACGTTAGGGACATTTAAGAGATTCTTAGATAGGCTCACAATGAACAAAAAATGGAGCCTTTGTGGGAGGAATTGGATTGTGGGGCAGAGATCTACTAAAGGAGGTGTAAGACACTCCTTTCCTCTGCTAGCCAGCAGGTAACCCTGAGGCAAGCTGTAGCCTAATGGCTAGGGTCATTCATCTGGTAAAGACACTGCCCCAAAGAAGGCAATGGCAAACTACTTCTGTGAAAAAATTTGCCAAGAACAATCATAGTCAAAGACCGTGACTGCCCAATCATACGACATGGCACACAATGATGATGATGACATGGGAGGGAAGAGCTAAACTAATCTTGGAGCAGGATAGAAAGAATAAGAAGGGCCTGAACTGTGCTCTATTGTTCTATAAAGGTCTTGGACCTGATTCCAAATGCTACTTAATGTTTCAATTATTTCAGATTTGTTTTTTAGTTTTAAAAAAGTTCTCAGCCGACCAGACAGCATTTGTGGTGCCCAATGTGGAATCCATTAAGACTTAGTATTTCCAATGACCAGCGTAAAAACAAGACAAGCCTGACACTAATACAACATGCTGTGGAAGCTGTTAATAGCTCAGCAATTAATTACAGGAATATTTGGCAGGTTGGATAGCAGCAATACAACAGAGATGTAGAGCCATTAAATTGTTGAACTTGGGGCTTCCACCTGCACGATGGCAGTTAGAGCACTCACCATTAATACAGTTTATCGTAGATACTGCAAATGTTGGAAATCTTGAGCAATATATGTATAAAGTGCTGGAGGAACTCAGCAAATCATGTAGCATCTAAGGAGAAGATAAACAAAATATCAACTGTTTATTCCCACCTGTAGATGCTGGGTTCCTCCAGCATTTTATGCATGTTGCTCAAAGTAGCTTAACAACTGTGAGGTGTAAGGAGGAAGGAGAAAGGCATCACGGGACATAAAAAGTCATGACTGATGAAATTGAATATGGGGGCACAAAGTGATGTTATCCACTGAGGAGGGTGAAGTAGGAAAACAGAGTCATAGACTCAAGGGGCACTGCCGATGCAGTATTCTAGAGCAATATACACATTGTGCTGGATGAGCCCAGCTGGCCAGATAGCATTTATGGATGGGAATAAACATCCGACCGATAGAGGGTCTTGGCCTGCAACATCGTCTGTTTATTCCCATCCATAGATGCTACCTCATTTGCTGAGCTCCTCCAGCCCATTGTGCTTGTTGTTAGAAAAGCAGCGTGTTCTGTAAGTAGTGAGGCATTGAGAAGAGTTAGCGCCAACATTCCCTCTAATTCTTAGAGGTCTTGGCCTGAATCTTGTGCTGTGTAATTTTATTGCTCAGCAACAACAGCACATGTGCACTGAATAACTTATTCAATAAAAACAGTATAAATAAGCCAGTTCTAAAATTTGCAGACAAATCATCACAAGTTCCACGTTATCAACACTGTCCCCATCAGAAACTAGAAAAGGAAATGTGATTGTGTACGATCGTGGAATATACTTAATACGCCAGCAAGTTAGAGAGTGACAATCTTCTTTGGGCAGGTTAAATTACTTTGTGCGCTAGTAGCAAAAGATATGTGTGTGCACACGTACGCACACCTTAGAGGGAGCATTGGCTTCTGCTCAAAAGCGGCTGGGTGTTTGTGTACATAGTTCACTACATACATACAGGTGAAGTAAACGATGATCAAAAACATTATCTTGGACTTCATTGCATAGAGATATGAGTATAAATTGAAAACATTTTATTACCATCATGAACGCGTGTTTCTGCAGTTGCTGGAAATCTTGAGTAATGCATACAAAATGTTGTGAACAGAATTGCCTTCTCCTAGAGGATAAATCTTCTATAAAGAAAATGAAGTGAAGATTCATCAGATAGTTTTCTGAATGAAGAGATTGTGCTATGAAGAGATATCAAGTAGGCTACAAGCATACTCTCTAGAAATTTTAAGAGTGAGAGGGAATTGAATTGAACCACATAGAGATCTTCAGAGTTTTGACAGGGTGACTGAGAAATTGATGGTAGGTCTGGAATATATGTCATAGTGTTAAAATAAGGAATTCTGGATGAAGGGTCTTGGTCTGAAAAGTCAACAATTTATTTCTCTCCATAGATGCTGCTTAACCTGCTCAGTTCCTCCAGCATTTTGAGTTTGTTGCTAAGGAAATGGCTATTCAGTACTGAGATAGTAATTTCTCATTAGATAATTGTTCTTTATTCAAGAGGACAGTGGGGACTTGGTCACTGAGCCTCCATAGTCACAGACTTTTCAGCTATTATAGGGGTGAGGGAAGTGATGCTGAGTTAAAGATCAGATATAATTTCATGAATGGAGGATCAAGCAAATGGAGATGAACAGTTTACTCCTGCTTTGCTTATGTCTGCTATTATGTGTAGCAACTACTTTAAAATGAACAAGGCTAACTAAGGATACAGTGTGATACATGATGCACTTCTAACTAACTGAATTGCAAGTCAAAAAAGTACATTTAATCCTTTATTACAAACCAACAAAATCATTCAAAGGAACATACACAAAATACTGGAGGAACTCAGCAGGTCAGGCATAATCTATGGAAATGAATAAACAGTCAACATTGTGGGCTGAGACCCTTCATCAGGACTGAAGAGGAAGGGGGAAGGTGAAAGAATAAATTAAGTAAAATCATTCGACTCTTCCGTAATTCATGTAAAACAAAAATGAGTGAGACAAGCATAACTGGATCAAATTCTAACAAGGACAAGCTTCTTCTACTTCTCATCTTTTTGGGCCCTTAACTCCCAGTGGTGCATAGGCCATCGACGACCTTCCGTCTCCACTGTCCTTTTCAATGATGAGCCTCTTCTCAAAAAGTCAAAGAAATGGTTGGAATTGACCAATGTGTCTGTAATCTATTGCATCCACTGTACAGGGGATTGGCCTATACTGCAACAAGTGCGAGCAGTCAACAAAAAAAAGCAGTCCCTACTCATCCCCTCTCTGTGCCACCATGCAGATGAACAGATGACTATATTCATTTATTTCTGCCACGTGATAAACCCACATAACAAATTACCTTAACCTAAAGTGAGGATGCGGAACACAGATACAGCACAGACAATAAACGCAGATATGGCTCCTACATTATGTTCTAAGAAATTTGCACAGCTTTGTACACCACTTCTCCCCTGAATTAACAGAAACACAGATACAGCACAGACAATAAACGCAGATATGGCTCCTACATTATGTTCTAAGAAATTTGCACAGCTTTGTACACCACTTCTCCCCTGAATTAACAGAACCAAGCCCAGGAGGTACACACAACGGATAACCAATGCTCTAAAGCTTGCCTACAGCTAATAAACAAGAAATGTTGCTCTCACTTGAAGTAGATTTATGAAAGCAATGAAACGGACTGATCCAAGGCTTTTATACAGTACTGGTGCAGAACAGTTTACTCCTCAAGGAGTTGGGGCTGAAAAGGTCAGCCTGGGACTTTAGGCTACACATAATGCTCTCTATTCACTGAACAAGCCCTTGCAAGGGAAAATACGTCCTTGAGGAAAAGCACTTGCTTCACATTCGCCAATGAATCAACATCGTCTTCAATCCACTCGTAACACAATTAATTATGCTAAAATCTGAATTTGCTCCTTGGTTTTGCAATAGTCCCCTCTTATCACATGCTGCAAATGTAAAGTGTATTGACAAAGAGAGAAAAAAGTGTGTATTTTCTGTGATGTGATGTCTCTGTTGTGCATCAACTCAGTATCAAGAAGTAATTCGATCAATGTACTGAGGAACTTGGACTTGAAACTTATTGATCTGACTGTCAAATACTGGGCTATCTTATCACCAAAGCAATTGAAAACACTAATAGTGATAATTAGAAGTTGGAAGGCTGCAATATTTTTTAAACTTTGGACATTTATAAATATATAACCTATTTAAACAACGGTTGCAGACAGACCTAAACGTTTAATTGCTTCTCTTTCTAGCATCTTCTGCTATAATTTAAAAAATCTGTTTGTTGTACATCTATTATGCAAAGAGAAAGTTCTAGAAGTAGAGTAAGCTGCGAAAGGAAGAGGCTTTTAAATTCTTTTTTGTTCTCTTCTGCCACTTGTATTTCATATGAAGATCGGGTCGAACATGAGCTTTAGCTTTAGGTAATATGAGCTCAGCCAATTACTACAACCAACTGTGGCAACTATGGGAGTTGAAAATCTTAGGATTCTTTTGTTTCCATACACGGGCACAATTTGTCTTCCTTTGTGATGTGAATGATAGGCTTCTCTCCAGCTGTGTGACCACACAGTTTGCCAAAAGTCAATGTACTTCCCATTGCTAGCATTTCTTTTCCATACGTACATTGTTGTGATTGTGTACTAATTCTCTGCAACATTACAAAAAACATGCTGGTAAGTAAACTTGTTTTATACAGCATTATCAGTATATTATTTTACTTATAAAAGACCCACGATAAAACAGATCAAATCAGTAAATTTTACGGGAGACTCAAGGGACTTCAGATGCTGAATCTGAACCAACAATCAGTAAGACCATATGAAAGAGGAACAGAATTAGGCCATTTGGCTCATCAGTCTGCTCCGCCAGTTCTTTATGGCTGATGTATTATCCCTCTCAACCCCATTCTCCTGCCTTCTCCTTGTAAGCATTGCTGCTCTTACTGAGCAAGAACCTATCAACCTCTGCATTAAATATGCCCAGTGA
The DNA here is from genome assembly GCF_030144855.1 of Hypanus sabinus. Lineage (NCBI taxonomy): Eukaryota > Metazoa > Chordata > Chondrichthyes > Myliobatiformes > Dasyatidae > Hypanus > Hypanus sabinus. Next base: position 94,791,902 of record NC_082719.1, read on the forward strand.
CTTGGCCTCCACAGCTCTCTGTGGTAATGAATTCCACAGATTCACCATCATCCTCGTGTCAGTGCTATTGGAAAGTCCTTGAATTCTGAGGCCGTGCCCTCTGGTCCTAGACTCCTCCACTATACAAAACACTCTCTCCACATCCACCCTATCTAGGCCTTACAATCTTCAATAGGTTTCAATGAGATCCCCCTCATGCTTCTAAACTCCGGAGAAGGGAGGCCCAAGGCCATCAAATGCTCTTCATACATTAACCTTTTCATTCTTGGAATCATTCTTATTAACCTCCTCTGGACCCTCTCCAACGCCAGCACATCCTTTCTTGGATATGGATCCCAAAATCTACAGTGCTTCGAGCAGCATCAGTGGGGTGAAATGAATCGTTAATGGTTCTGGTTGAAACACTGTACCAGGACACTAGTAGGACACTGACAGGTCCTGCAGTAGCGTTTTAACTCTACATTGACAGCTTCTTCCAGTCACCCCTACAGATACCATTTGACTTTTTGTTGCTCCAGTAAATTTTAAGGATCATTAGTAAGAGCATTACAAAATAATTATGTGCATACATTATGCAAATTTCTCTTGTCCACAAAGCAACGGAATGATAGAGGTGAAACAAAAATAACTAACTACATCCCAAAGAAAGCAAACGTTTTACAACAGTTGGGGGGTGGGAGATGGTGCAGAGCAACAGTAGGAATGAATATTTTAACCATATAACCATATAACAATCACAGCACGGAAACAGGCCATCTCAGCCCTCCTAGTCCGTGCCAAACTCTTAATTTCACCTAGTCCCACCTACCCGCACTCAGCCCATAACCCTCCACTCCTTTCCTGTCCATACAGGATCAATTTTTCAAGGATCAATTTTATTTGCCATATATATTTACATGTATTACTGGTTTACTGTGGTGTATTGGTCTAGCCATGACATGTAACATAAAATAACATTATTAACAAAGATAATGAGTTATATAAAAATAAATAATTATATGGAAGTAAAGCTAAAAAAGTTGAAACTAAGAGATGGATATGGAATAAAATTTACATAAATAAATAACTGCCAGCTTGTATTTACAATGTAAACAGCGTTGTAAAAAGTGAGTTAAAGTGTTTTCGGAGCAGTGTAGTGACAGGGGTAATAGATAGAGGGGGTGCAAGGCTAATTAGAATGGTTGATCTGATTAACTGCCCGGGAGAAGAAACTTGTAAGATGGTATGAAGTTTTTTGTTTTAATAGTCAGTTTCTTAAGTTTGCTGATTGTGAAATAATTGATGACATGTATAGATATAAAAAGGCATAGTTATTAGATAATAACTTTTTCACTGTATCATCATTACTCCACTCAAGCACCACAAACTTTTAATGAGCAAAGCTGTAACTTCCCAAAGATATTCTTGTGAAATTGTGAACTAAGATCAAAAGTTAATTAGTGGGCTATATACTGTTGGAATTGAATGTATGTATTGATGGGTACAGCATTGAATGCTGGAACCAAGAGGGAATGCAGTTTAAGTGTCCAGGAAGTGCTTGGTGCCGATAAATGTTTCAATAACTGTTCTGAGCCTGGATAGCATGTAGAATTGCGGAAAGGAAGTCTGCATTATATCACAAAACAAAAAATCTCAAATAAAAGTACGCAGGGAAATTCTTAAATGAGGACAGGATTGGGTTTAGTTATGATAAATAAATTCTATTCTCACTGCTCTTTGTAAGGAGTTTGTACGTTCTCCCCATGACTGCATAAGTTTCCTCACAAAGTTCAAAAATGTACTGGTTGGTAGGTTAATTGAAGTATTGCTAATATTCACTGTCCAGTGTTGCCACAGGAAAACAGCATCCATTATCAAGGATCCCACCCAGGTCATGCTCTCTTCTCACTGCGACCATTGGGAAGGAGGCCTTGTGTCCCACACCACCAGCTTCAAGAACAGTTATTACCCCTCAATCAGCAGACCCCTGACCCAGAGTAGATAATGTCACTCACCCCAACACTAAACTAATTCCACAACCTAAGGAGCGTATGCTAAACGCTGGAGGAACTCAGCAGGCCAGGGAGCATCTATGAAAAAAGTACAATCCATGTTTCGGGCTGAGATGTCAACTGTTCTTTTTCCAGTGGTGCTACGTGGCCTGCTGAGCTCCTCCAGCATTTTGTATGTGTTGCTTGGATTTCCAGCATCTGCAGATTTTCTCTTGTTTGCGATTTGACTCATGTTCTGAATATTATTTATTACTTATTTACAATATATTTTGTTTTTCTTTTTGTATCTGCACATTTTTTTTGTATTTTGCACATTGGTTGTCTGCTTTTCTGTGTATTTTTATTGCTTCTATTGTGTTTCTTTGTAGTTACTGTGAATGCCTGCAAAAAAAGAATCTCAGGATTGTAATGGTGACATATATATACCTGGATAACAAAATTACTTTGAACCTTGTTCAGAATCATAAGCACAGGAACCAGCAAAGGTGAAACCTTAAGCCCTATAGCAGCAGATATGATGATAAGTTGCACAAACAACTAAATAACAAAGAAAAAATCCCGGAATGGTAGATCAGTTCAAAAATAAACATGTTGATCAATGTTAGGAACTACTTGTTCATTTCTTTTTTAAAGGCAAGAAAGAAATTTGCATGAATGTGAAAGGGCTCATTTAGTAATTTCACTTAATGCTTTAATTCAATTAAATTCTTGTTTAAATATTCTTGCTACAATTTAGTAAATCCCCTTCTGATTACAGGAGACCTGTCAGATTATGTAGTATTAAAGTTATTACATTTGTAATAAACAATGTCCCTTGATGTTTAGTTTTTTTCTTTCTTGTTACTGAACTAAACTCTAGCATTTCTAGTTCACAGCAGCAGCTCATCAGTATGTCAATTGACAAGGTTAATTGAACGAAACTGACAGATTGTTGACCCATAACCATTTGAAAACCATGAAGATTTGTTTTTAAGGTTTCTGAGGACTGAGGCTGTGGCCTGCAACTAACGGGCTCCTTTAGTTTTCTGTAATTCTGAAAATAAAATAGAATTCTATGGGTCTGTAATGGAAAAAAAAGTTAAAATATTTTTGGTTTCTAATTAGACCATGGTTTATTAGTATAAATCATGGCACAGTAGCATAGTAGTTGGCACAACGCTTTATAGTACCAGTCAGCCAGGTTCAATTCTCGCTGCTCTCTGTAAGGAGTTAATATGTTCTCTCCATGATTGCGAGTGTCTCCTCCCACAGTTCAAAGATGTACCAGTTGGTAGGTTAACTGGTCATTGTAAATTGTCCCATGATTAGGCTAGGGTTAACTCAGGGGTTGCTAGGCGGCATCTCTCGAAGGGCCGGGAGGGCCTAATCTGTGCTGTATCACAATAAATAAATAAACAAAATATTTATATTTATAGAATGCCTTGATTTTTAATCTTCATTGTTTATACTATTTTAAACATATCTCTTCTCTCTTAAGCCCATCGCCCCTACTGGTGCTTGGGCTGCCAATAGCTGCTCACCTCTGTCCCGGTCCCAGGGATGAGGTGCTTAAAGCTTCTATAGCAGATACTGTAGCTCTGTGTTTTTATGGATTGGGGTTGCTAGCCCCATGTCCAACCTTCCCCCTTTTGCAGCCGAGCTTGGAACTGTTCATGGCAGAGTTATCTTAAAGATATACAGTACCTAAAGAGAAAGTAATTGCTTTAAGTGCTTAACAATTTGTGGGCTTCATTGGAAACTGTCAAAAATGTACAGGCTGAAGGTTATTTCCAGCCTGTGTTGGGTAATCAGTAAGTGGAGATATTAAATAAGCTGGTCAATAGAAGACTAAACCAGTTTTCTTGAGGTAAAACTTTATTGATAATAAATCAGTGAGCAGAAAAGAAGACAAATGAACATGAAGTCAACTGAGAAAATCCGATTAATCACTCCCAGGGTGGAGGAGCATGATCTCGTATTCCATCTCATACTCTAACCTGATAGGGTGAATATCGAATTTTCCTTCCGGTAATTTTTTCCCCTCCCCCTTCCCTGTCCTTCTATTTCCCGGTCTGGCCTCTCACCTCACCCTGGTGTTCCGTCTTCTTCTCTTTCTGTCATGCTGCACTCTCCTCTCCTATAGATTCCCTCTTCTCCAGCCCTTTACATTTTCTCCCCACATGGCTTCACCTATCACCTTCTTGCTAGTCCTCCTTCCCCTCTCCCTACCTTTTTATTCTGGCATCTTCCCCTTCCTTTCCAATCCTCACCAAAAGATCAGAGGTGGAGAGGGTCAGCAACTTTAAATTCCTCTGTTATCATTTTGAAAGACCTGCCCTAGGCCCAGCATGTAAGTGCAAATATGAAAAAAGCACGACAGTGCCTCTACTTTCTTAGGAGTTTGCGAAGCTACAACATGCTATCTAAAACTTTGGCAAACTTCAATAGATGTGTGGTGCAAAGTATGTTGACTATTGTAACACGGCCTGGTGTGGAGCACATCTACATGAAATGTTGTCACAGGAAAGTAGCATCCGTAATCAGGACCCCTATCACCCAGGTCATGCTTTCTTCTTGCTGCTTCCATCATGAAGAAGATACAAGAATCTCAGGACTCACACCAGCAGGAATAGTTATACCCCTCAACCATCAGGCTGTTGAACCAACTTCTTTTGTCCATGCATTGAACTGTTCCCACAACCTATGGACTTGCTTTCAAGGACTGTTCATCTCATGTTCTACATATTCATTATTATTTCTTTATTCTTGTATTTTTTGCATAGTTTCTTGTCTTTTGCATACAGGTTGAATGCCTAAGTTGGTATAGTCTTTCATTGATTCTATTATGGATTTATTGAGTATGCCTGCAAGAACATGAATCTCAGGGTTGTATATGGTGACAAATAAGTACTTCGATAATAAATTTACTTTGAAACTTTAGGAAGCAACATTTCATAGAGTTCTACTTATCTAATGCATTTCCAATTGCCAAGCCACAATGTTTTGGAACTGACAACCGTTCTCTGTTCATTAACTGAGTGACCTCAGCATTAACACCCCCGTCGTTTAGGTTGCCGTGGAAACAAAGCTTCCTGTACATAATCCCAGATTATCCTGCTCCTTATCCTACATGTGACCCTTAATTACTTGTTAAATTAGAATGTTTTTTTGAAATCACAAGAGGAGGTTAATATGTCCTTGCAGATCTGGTCAAGCTAAGATGACACAACATTCAAGGTGATTTCAATCACATGATTCCCAAAGGCATCTCTTTCAAACGGAAGCGAATGTCTCCCAGTGGGTAGCGCCTTAATGTGACAATACTTATGTCACTCACTTTTCTATCTCTATTTTGTCATCCATAAAGTGATCTGAATGAAGCACTTCACCACAGAAATCATATGTCACGGTCTTTCAGTTCAACTTTATATCACTCTATACTATTTAACTGAGTGAATCCATCTGAAAATTGTATTAATTTTTAAGTAGCAGATGTGATACTGAAGTACATCTATAGCAGCACGTTTGACCCGAATTGGGTTTCAATGTTATTTGCCAATGAGTAAATTGTCTTCTCTTCTCAGGTATTAGACTTTATAACTGAGCAAAGCACACAGAATGCTGGTGAAACTCAGCAAGTCTTGCAGCATCTATGGAGGGGAATGATCAGTTGACACTTCAGGCCGAGATCCATCATTAGCTGCATGGAAGCACTCTCAGTAGATGGAGAATCAGAAATATTGTGATATGCATGGGGTTCCAATTTCACTTTTAAGCTTTGCATATCCAATGCATGTGGGTGTTTGTGATGCATATTTCAGGGGATGATATGGAGTCGTATATTTGCCTTTTTGCAGTTCTGTGACATCCTCATCTCTATCCTCAGTTCACCTTAGCTTTTTTCATAAAAATAAACTTAATTCATGATAAAAATATTTATAAGACTCCAACCCATGAAATGTCTTATTTTCTTACATCCATAGTTAATGCTTTCAGGGCTGTTCTATTGTGTTCCTTAAAACCAATAGAACTGTTGCCACTCATGTAGCCCCATGGAGTGATAGACTACTACAATATTCGAGGGGTTCCTCACTCAATCAAGCCTCTCTCTCTCCAGTTGAGGAAGAACTCTGTACTGTGCTTTTTCTCCACCGAGCCCTTGTAGTGGGTGCACTAATCTTCAGTGCGTCCCTCAGCAAGTAGTCCCGCAGCTTGAGATGTGCCAGTCGCCAGTAATCTGCCACAGACATCTCATCTGCTATAAATACAATTCTTCACATATGTTTTTTACTCTAACATTGATCCATTGTAGTGTAGGTTGACATTTCTTGTTCTCAGGTAGTGTCTGCGGACAGAGAAAAAGAGTTAATGTTACAGGTCAAAGAGGCTTTGGCAGCATTTGGAAACAGGGTAACTTGTTTTCTCTTTTTCCTAGCTCTGACAAAGGGTTGAGAAAGGATATTTTATCTGAAATATTACCTCCATTTCTCTTTCCACAGATGCTGTTTTTCCTAATGAGAATTTTCTGAAGACACTGATCTTGTTTCAGATTCCTTGAATAGCTGTTTTTTTTTGGTTTTGTTTTTATTTCTATTTCCTAAAGTACTTACTTACTTGAGCCCATCACCCCTGCTGGGGCAGCTCACCAGAATCCTTTATCTGTTGGTGTTTCTGTAGCTCTGAAGTTTTACGGGATGGAGTTGCTAGCCCCATGCCCAACCTTGTTTCTTTTGCAGCCGGGCTCGGGACTGTCCACGTCAGAATTATTTCCTTTAATAGCTCAGTATTAAAATCCAGAACAGCAATATGAGAATTTGTGCTATTTACAACTTCATAATAATGTTACAGTGAGTGGGCAGTTCCAGATCCCAGTCATTACTCCCACTCTGTTTGTATTCCTCCTTGCCATTGGGAGCACTTTCTCTGGTAAATGATTACTGCAATGAACAGCCTGCAACTTCCTTTTTGGAGTTAAGCATTTGAACCACTTGTACAACCTGGGATCTTTGCGTGTGGACTCAAAGGACGTGGCATGTCACATACAGGCCAAATCGTGGTGGCGGGGCCTGGGTTTGAGAGCCGGTTGTGGGGGGCGGTGTTGAGCCAATTTTGGATTTGCTGAACTGGATATGCAGGTGATTCTATGCCGCAGAACCGAGGCAAGGCCCGCGGAGGCTATGCAGAGGTGGCGGGGCCTGGGCCCGAGAGCATTATCGAGGCTGAGGGCCCAGGTGCGAGAGCAAGGAACAACCCAGGTTTGGACAATTTAAGCACCAGGCCAGGTTGAAAAGTTCAGCGTGCTGGGGCTGGAGGTGAGGGATGGGCCAGTTCAGCTCGTTGCTCTGTAGCTTCACTTATCTCTCCACTGATCTGAAGCTCTGGCCTGCAACTAACCGGTTCCCGGATTTGCTGCATTGACGACTGGCTTCATAGCTGCAGACTCACTTTCATGAATTTCAGTTCAGCATGTTACTTGCTTACTTTCATTGTTTGCACAACTTAGTTTTTTTTCCTGCACATTGGATGTTTGATGGTCTTTTTTTTATGGGTTCTATTGAGTTATTTGTTTTGTGACTGACTGTAAGGAGAGGCATCTCAAAGTTGTATATAGTATACACTCTTTGATAATAAATGTACTTCATACTTTCTGTACTCTGAGAAATACTGTGGTGAGCATTCTAACTGGCTGCATCGCAGTCTGATGTGGAGGGGTCACTGCACACGATTGGGAAAACTGCAGTAAGTTGTAAATTCAGCTAGCTCTGTCATGGCACTAGCCTCCCCAGCATCGAGACATCTTCAAAAGCTAATGCCTCAAAAAGCAACACACCAAAAGTGCTGGAGGAACTCAGCAGGTCAGGCAGAAAAGAGTCAATGTGTTGGGCTGAGACCTTTCTTCAGGACTGAGAAGGAAGGGGGAAGATGTCAGAATAAAAAGGTGGGGGTTAGGAACAGAGGCTAACTGAAAGGCAATAGGTAAAGCCAGTTGGATGGGAAAGGGCTGGGAAAGAAAGAATTTAATAGGAGTGGAGAATAGATAACAGTAGAAAGAGAAGGAGGATGAGACCCAGGGGGAATTGAAGAAGAGGGAAGTGGGAGGGAAAAATGATTAATGGAAGGAGAAATTGATATTAATGCCATCAGGATGGAGGGTACCCAGACAGAATATAAGGTGTTGCCCCTCCACCCTGAGGGTGTCCTCATCTTGGCACAACAGGAGGTCATGGATCAACATGTCAGAATGCGAATGGGAATTGGAACTAAACTGTTTGGCCACTGAGAAGCCCTGCTTGTGGCAGATGTTGCGGAGGTGCCTCTAAAAAGTGGCACTCATCAGTAAGGATCCCCATCTCCCAGGCATGCTCTCTTCTCATTGTCACTGTTAAGGGGAATAAGGGGAAGGAATAGGAGCCTGAAGACACACACTAAATGTTTCATGAACTGCTTCTTCTCCTCCATCACCAGATTTCTGAATGGACAATGAACCCATGAACTTTACCTTTTGCTTTATTTATATATATACTTCCTACTGTAATTTATAGTTTTTATTATTATTTATTGCAATGTACTGCAGCTGCAAATCAACAGATTTTATGACATACAGTATTTCAATGATATTAAACCTGATTCTGATTCTGAGAAGGCGGAGAGGGATAATATATCTGCTATGATTGAATGACTGAGCAAACTTAAACTGAATGGGGTAATTCTGCTCCTATATCCATGGTCATTACGTAACTTTAATACCTAGCCAGTCAGAATCGGAATCAGGCTTATTAACATAACATCATATCATATCAAAGGATCTGTCCTGGGACCAGCGTGTAAGCGCTATCACAAAGAAGGCATGAAAGCAACTCTGCTTTCTTAGAAGTTTGTATAAATTTGGCACAACGTTTAAAACTTTGACAAACTTCTATGGATGCACAGTGGAGAGTATCCTGTATGTTAAAAACCGGTATGGAAACACCAGGAATAGAAAGTGTTGGATACAGCCTAGTCCATTATCGGCAAAGCCCTCCCCTTCATTGAACACTTTTACAAGGAACACTGCCAGAAGAACACAACATTCATCATCATAAACCCCTAACATCCAGGCCATGCTTTCTTCTTGCCACTGCCATTGGCCAGGAGGTACAGAAGCCTCAGGTCCCACATCACAAGGTTCAGGAACAGTTATTGTCTTACAACTATCAGGCACCTGAACCAATGTCGATAACTTCTCTCACCTTGACCCTGAATGGACACCACAACCTACAGACTCATGTTCAAGAACCTTACAACTCATGTTCATGGTATTATTATTTTTATTTTCATAATTTTGGTCATATTGAATGAAAGAGAAATAAATACTCAAGAGAATATATGTTCTTACTTGAATAGAATTTTATCACTAAACATTTGTCAATTTGTCAAACTAAAATTTTAATTCTGTTCAAACATGAACGTAGAAAACAGAATGGTAGAGTACAAGCCCATTGGCCTCTGATGTTGTGCTTACCCTTTCTTTCCACATAGCCCTCCATTTTTCTATCATTCATGTGCCTATCTAAGAGTCTCTTAAATGTCTCATATATCTGCCTCTACCATCACCCTGGCAGTGCATTCCACACACCTACCACCCTCTATAAAAATTTTACCTCTAACATGTTCCCCACCCTCCCCCACCCGCCGTGCTTTCCTCCAATTACCTTAAAGTTATGCCTCTCTGTCTTAGACTTTTCCATCCTGGGAAAAGTATCTGGCTGTTCACTTAATCTATGCCTCTTATCATCTTTTACACATCTATCAAGTCACCTCTCATCCTCCTTCACTCCAAAGAGAAAATCCTAGCTCGCTCAACATATCTTCATATGTTCTCCAATCCAGGGTGCATCTGGGTAAATCTTCTCTGCACCCTCTCTAAAGCTTCCATTTCCCAACTAATGAAAGACAACACATCACACACCTTCTTAATAATTTTATCAACTTGCAAGCAACTGTGAGGAATCTATAGAAGTGGACCCCACGATCCCTCTGTTCCCCCACACTGCTAAGAATCCATCCATTAACTGTATTCTCCCCTCAACTTCAACCTTCCAAAGTGAATCACTTCACGCTTTTCCAGGTTTATCTCCAACAGCCATTTCTCAATCCAGCTCTGCAACCTATCAATGTCCCACTGAAACCTACAACAACTATCTACGTTATCCACAACACCACTAGCCTTTGTGTCATCTGCACACTACCCTTCTACTTCCTCATCCAAGCAATTTATAAATATCACCAAGAGCAGGGATTCCAGAACAGAGCCCTGTGGAACACCCACTGGTCACCAACCTCCAGGCAGAATATGTTCCATCTATATCCAGCCTCTGACTTCTATGGGCAAGCCAATTCTGAATCTATACAACCAAATTTCCCTGGATCCCAATTCAATTGATTTTCTGAATGATTATTATAGTCATAGGAGCATAAAGCATTACCACACAGAATCGGATCCTTCAGTCCATCATCCACAACAAACTATTCATTCCATCAATCTGCTCCTGAACCATAGCCCTCCATGCCCCTGCCATACAAGTACTTATCCATATTTCTGTTAAACATTGAAAATGAACCCACAGCCACCACTTCCACTGGCAGCTTGTTCCACACTCTCACCACCCTCTGAGTGAAGAAGTTCCCGCTAAAGTTCCTCTCAAACTTTTTGTCTTTCACCCTTACCCTGTAACCTCTAGTTCTAGCCTCAGTGGAAAAAGCCTGCTTCCATTTACTATATCTATGCCCCTCACAATTTTAAATTTGGATCCTCGATTTTCTCAGTTGCAGACCCCAGTCAGTTTAAATTAGCAAAAATATCTCCTCCACAATCACCATCAGCACATGTGCACCACAAGGCTGTGTGCTTAGCCCCTGGTCTATTCGTTTTACACTCACTGTATGACTAAGCATAGCTCCAATGCCATTTTTCAGTTCTCTGTCGTAAGCCGAATCAAAGAGGGCGACAAATCAGCATATAGGAGGGAGATTGCTAATCTGGCTGAGTGGTGCCATAACAACATCTTACTCGGTGTCAAGACCAAAGAGCTAATTATTGATTTCAGGAGGAGGAAACCAGAGGTCCATGAGCCAGTCTTCATTGGGGGAACCAGAGGTGGAGAGGGTTAGCAACTTTAAATTCCTCGGTGTTTTCATTTCAGAGGACCAGTCCTGGGCAATTACAGAGGAGGTACAGCAGTGCCTCTACTTAAAATTTGCTAAGATCTGGCATGATATTTAAAACTTTGACTAGCTACTGTAGAGATGTGGAGAGTATAATGACTGGTTGCATCAAAACCTGGTATGGAAAGATCAATGAATGCCCTTGAACAGAAAATCTTACAAAAAGTAGTGGATATGGCCATCCATCATGCTAAAGCCATCCCCACCAAGAAGCAAATCTACATGGAGACCTGTGGCAGGAAAGCAGCATCCATCATCAGGGACTCCCACCACCCAGGATGTGCTCTCTTCTCACTGCCGCCTTCATTAGGAAGAGGGTACAGGAGCCTCAGGACTCACACCACCTGGTTCAGGAACAGTTATTACCCCTCAGCTATCAGGCTCCTGAACCAGAAGAAATAACTTCACTCATCTTCACTTGCCCCATCATTGAAGTGTTCCCACAACCTATTGACTCACTTTAAAGGGCCCTTCATCCCATGTAAGTGATATTTATTGCTTATTCATTTAACATCATTATTATTGTTTATTATTTCTTTCTTTCTTTTTATATGTGCAGAGTTTGTTCTCTATTGCAGTGTGGTTGTCCGCCCTGTCAGTGCAGTCTTTTATTGATTCTATTATGATTACTGGACATACAGCATATGCCGCCAAGAAAATTAATCTCAGGGTTGAACATGGTGACACATACTGCAGGACTTTGATAATAAGTTTACTCTACTATTCTACAGTTCTTAGCTGCCTGTTTGTTCAGTTTAAATAAAAAGGCAGGACAGTTCCCAAAAGTTTTAGCTCCGTTTTAAAGAAACAGGAATACGTATTTGAGTTAACTTTTGCTCTGTTCTCACAAAGTATAATTAACATTATAATGAATATAGTTAATTGATTATTTAATGCAAAAATATTTAATACTTAAATGTTCTTCGGAAACATTTGAAAGAAAACAAAGAATGAAACTGGAGAGGTATTGTCTCCCTAATCTTATAATTTACAATATAATCCTGTAAGTGTTTTGAAACTGGCTAATTAGGAATCTTTTTACAACAATCTAATTTCTTACTTCCATAATAGTAAGAGAGTTTAACATAGCTGCAGTCAACAGTAGAGGTTTAAAGCTCTTGTCCAGTGATGTTCTTAGCCCTCTTACAGGATTAGAAGTACAATTTGCTATTTCAGTCTAATTAGATAAATGGACTAAAGATTTTGTCTGGGCCTCGGTCTCCCGTGTCTGAAGAATTAGAAAATCAATTACAAGCTTTTATATTTTATTAGTACTAATGCTGTCATAAAAACAGAAACTTTGACAGCTGAAACAATCTAATCCACTCTAAATATATTTGAACTAGACCTTGGCAAAGGCCACAGATTAGTTCCATTCAGCATGTTCTTTCTCACACATGCCAGCATGTGATAGAATGTCTTGGACCTAATATAATTAAAACTTATGTCACTTCACAATATATAGTGTTAAAATTATTATCTACCTTGTTTCAGAACTATAACCACTTTGAATAGCAATTTTTGACATTGTAACAAGAATAAATAAGTACTACCTAAATTAGCCATTATGATTTAAAAGGAAGACCAGCAGATGATGGAAATCTGCAACATTAAGTTACATGGATAGAATGATATGATTTTAACAATCATTGTGATTGAGATCTTCATCCAGCATGTTAAATCACCTCATCTGATGTGACGTCATTTTTGATTTTGAGATAAAATTAACGAACTAGACAGAATCAGGTTTAATATCACCAGCGTACAGTATGTCATGAAATTTGTTAACTTTGTGGCAGCAGTGCAATGTAATACATGATAAATATAGATAAGGAAATGAATTATAGTAAATATATATGTATATTAAATAGTTAAATGAAGATAAGTAGTGTAAAAACAAATTTTTAAAATTGAAATGAGGTGGCATTCATGGATTCAATATCCACTTAGAAATCAGATGGAAGAGGAGGAACTGTTCCTGAATTGCTGAGTGTGTTCCTTCAGACTTTTGTACCTTCCTCCTGATGGTAACAATGAGATGGTGGGGGTCCTTAATAATGGACATTGCCTTTCTGAGGCACCACTCCTTGAAAATGTCTAGGATACTACAGAGGTTAGTACCCATGATGGAGCTGACTAATTTTACAACTCTTGATCATAGCTTACTTCAATCCTGTACAGTAGCCACCCCCCCCCCCCCCATACCAGACAGCGATACAGCCTGTCAGAACGCTCCTCCCAATACATCTGTAGATCTACACAAGTCTATAATGATTCCTGGAAGTTAACTGAACCAATTCATGTTTTTTCTTCATACACGACTGCAACAAATTTTCATGCTCTTAAGTATTTTTAGGAACTAATGCCAGGCCGATACATGGGGGTGGGGGGGAATGATGTTCAAGCCCAGAACACATTAATGCTTATCAGGTCCAGATGCTAGTGCAAGGAACGACCTGATGTTTGGATGGTTTAAATGCCGGGCCAGATGGATTGAAAAGTCAGGGTGTCTGAACACCCTGAGGCAAGGATCAGGCTACACTCAGCTTTGCGCTGGACTGGGTCTGACAATGTGGCCTGCTCTGGCTACTCCGGGCTTTGTGGTTATGAACTACTTTTGTTCTGAATGCTATTTGCTTACTCTCACTGTTTGCATGACTTTTTTCCCTCTGCACATTGGGTATCTGGCAGCCTTTTTTTTAATGGGTTCTTTGGTTTTCTTTGTTTTGTGGCTGCCTGTAAGGAGACAAATCTCAAGGTTGTATAATGTTTACATACTTTGAAAACAAGTATTTTGAAGTTTGAAAATTCTGGATTTCTGTTGGCTGCAGGATTGAACCGAAGGCACCTTCACCTCCAGTAAAATGCTTTCTTTTCCTTTTTACCTTTTACACTGTTGATTTGCGTCCTATGTTCAACAATATAGCAGAATTCTTAAATCATCAACACAAGAGATCTGCAGTTGCCGGAAATCTTAATCAACACATACAAAATGCTGGAGGAACTCAGCAAGTTAGGCAGCATCACTGGAGGGGAAAAAACAGTTGACGTTCTAGGCCAAGACTCTTCATCAACACTGGGACTCTCTAGAATTTTTATTTACAGATGCAGCAGAGTAACAGGCCCTTTCAGCCCAACAAGCCCACGCTCCCCAATTACACCCCATGACAATTAACTTAGCCCATATGTCTTTGAAATGTGAGAGGAAAGCGGAGCACCTGGAGGAAACCCACATGGTCAGGGGAGAACATACAAACTCCTTATAAACTGCGGCAGGAAATGAACCTGGATCACTGATGTGGTAATAGCATTCTGCTAACTACTATGCTGCCATGCCACCTCTACATTCTTCATTTACTATATTAGGCAAAAACGTCAAAGTTACATTATCACGATCTTTAAAATCCATACCTACTCATCCTGAAACTAGTAAAGGACTAATTTCATAATCCAGCAAAAATATCATTGTCAATAATATTTTTTAAATGGGCAAATTAAAATTTAATTGTTCTTTGGTCTATGTTGACTCAACCATTCAAAAATATTTAGGGGAGATGTGATGAAATGTCTCCCCAGATAGAATCATCTTCTGTTTTCTCAAATCTAAACTTATCACCCTCAATGTTGCATTCTTGCCTTTTGTTTTCCCCTTGCCTTTATTTTGGCATTTTCCCTCCCTGATGTTTTTCTTTTCTCTCCTCTTTTGTGCAACTTCTCCATTTTCTTTCCCAATTCTCCAGTTTCCCTACAAGTGTTAATAACTTCTCCTGCCTTAGATTTAACCTCACCTCTTTAGACCTGCTGTCTCCACTCTTTCTGCCTCTGAAAATTACTGATCTTCCATCTCCCACATCACACATAGTATTGTGCAAAAGTCTTAAGCACACTGTTGTAATTTTATGTATTGCACTATACTGCTGCCATAAAAAAAACTAATTTCATGACATATGTATGATGATAAACCTGACCCTGATATGGGCCTCTATTGTGGACTGAGAATAGAAAGGGGGCCTGGAGAGGGGAACCATGGTTGGGAAAAGGAGAAGGGAGAGGGGAGGGAGCAGGAAGCACTAGAGAGATATTCTGTAATGATCAATAAACCAATTGTCTGGAATCAAATGACTTTGTCTGGTGTCTCAGGGCTGGATGTGTCTGCACGCACACCATCCCCTGTCCCTGACGCTCCTCAGCCACCCCTTCCACACCCCTCCTACACCCTCGCCATTCCCAACATCCAGGTTTAAAAACTCACTTTCTGCTCCACGTTGACAAATACAGCTATATCTGTGTGCCTAAGACTTTTGCACACTACAAAAGGTTGACAAAACTGTTCATAATCAAGAAGGGTCAAGACAGAGTAACTCATGAGAAACATTTTGTTCATGTAAGTGTCACGGACTAGGTGGCACAAAGAAAATAGAGATTATTGGCAAATAGGAAACAGAGAATATGGGTAAAACACTTCTGAGCACAGATAGTAATGATCTGAACATGCCCTCTCAGCACTTCCACCAGTTAGGAAGATCATGGTAGTTCTTTTACCTCAATGCTAACTTCTTTTTGCATTCACCTATATAACCTTGATTTGCTCAATATATCAAAATCAATCAATCTCTGTCTTGACTCAGAATTTGAGCTTTCATAGCCTCTTGGATATTCCTTTGAGTGAGAAAAGCATGCCGACAGGAAGACAACAGTAACTGAAATAACCATGTGTTCCAACAGTGGTGGGCAAAAGAGCATCTCTGAACACACAACATGTCAAACCTTGAAGTGGATGAGCTACAGTAGCAGAAGGCCACTGAGTGTATGGTTCTCCAGTCTCCAGCTGGAGAAGCACCAGTTCTGTATCTTTCCTGACAAGCTCCTAAAGCAAATTGTACAGTCATCTCATTCTTCAAAACTAGTGAGCATCCCTCTTCAGAGAGATGCCAGATAAAGGCCTGTAACTCCATGAAAGATCCCGTTCACCCTGTTTATGGACTGTTTGTGCCATTCCCATCAGCACAGAGTAGGAGAATTAAGGGTTATGGGGAAAAGGCAGGTAGGTGGAGATGAGTCCATGGCCAGATTAGCTATGATCTTATTGAATGGCGGAACAGGCTCGACTGGCCAGATGGCCGACTCCTGCTCCCATTTCTTAGGTTCGTATGTTCTTACCAGACCCATACATCTCATGCAGATGCAGATTCACTGGGCAGTATGTAACTGGAGAAAGATGTCTCTGCCCCTGCACTGAAATCCTTGTGCATTAAAAATCAACATACCTGAAAACAGTTCACGAAATTACAATTTTGTCTTCTCCTTCTCTTTTAAATATACTTCTATTACTAACTTGGGTGCAATTAGAACTTGTAATTTACATTGTGATGATGTGATTTTGGGCTGACTAAGTCACCTGGTGCCTCTGTTGTCCCGGAGGTTAGGATGGAGTATGTGATCTAATGGCGGAGTGTGAACTAATGAATGGCTCCAATTCTTGACCAAATCTCTGATTAAAGTATTGAGCAAGATTGAAATCAATGAGGATAAGAGCAGAAGGCAAGTTGGTGTTCAGCACCATCTGCCTGTGTTTGAATGGTCTCTCTCACTCTCTCCCTCTGCTGCCGAAGGAAGGTGCTGGAGTCTTGGTTCTTTAGCAAGGTTTGATTGGCACTGTTAGTAAATCGGACCCGTTTTTAGAGAACTCTGCAGTTCATGTTATATCTGTTTGGACTTCTGGTTACTCCTTTTGTTATTGCCAATTTTCCCAATTTGATCGGGACAGACCGGCTCTGTGGCCTGAGGTCGGTGAACAGCACAGCATTAAATTGTATTGAACTGAACAATTCTAGCTTGTTTCAAGGACTGTGTGGTTTGATGTTGGGTTTTTTTTTGTGTGTTGGATGTTTGATGTTTTCTTTGAGTGGGGACCATGGTGTTTCTTTGTTTCGTGGCTGTCTGCAGGAAGATCTTTCTTAGGGTTGTATACTGCATACATGCTTTGATAACAAAGGTACTTTGAATTTGTCCTCCTAAGTTCTTGCTGAACCAAGAACATAGAAAAGTATAGTGCAGTACAGACTTTTAGAATGCAGGGGTGTTCTTAAAATCTGCAGTTTCAACAATATCTGTATATTTTTCATAGTCAGTTGGCCATGTCATTCACACAACCAATACCAGCTCCCCCCCCCCAATCTACTCTGAGTTCAGCATAGGAAAATAGTACTGGGCAGATGGGAAAAAAAGTATGTACTCAAAACACCTTGAAGAAATGCAACACCCCAATGACTCCGAGGATTCCTTGGCTTATGGCTGTTTCATACGGAGAAGGGATATTTGGAAAGGTATTGAGAACCTCAACACCACCCCAAATTTGGAGTATTGTGAGCAGTTTTAGTCACTTACCCATAGGAAAGAAGTCGATAAGATTGAAAAAGTTTCAAAGAAAATTTACAGAAATTGAGGACTTGCGTTATAGGGATAGATTGAATAGGTTAGGACTTTATTCTCTGGAATGTGAGGAGAATGAGGGGAGATCTGACAGAGGTATACAAAATTACAAGTGGTGTAGACAGGGTAAATGCAAGCAGGCTTTTTCTCTTTAGGGTGGCCGAGAGGAGAACTAGTGATCATAGGTTTCTAGTTAAAGGTGATAAATTTAAAGGAATCTGAGGGGAACTTCTTCACTCATAGGGTGGTGGGAGTGTGGAACAGTCTGCCAGTGGAAGTAGTAAATGCAAGTTCAATTCAAAGTGACTTTATAATCAAAGTACGTATCTATCAGTATTTTACCCCTGAGATTCATGTTCTTATTGGTATACTCAAAAAATCCATAATAGTATAATAACCATAATAGAGACAATGAAAGACTGCAACAACTTGGGTGTTAACCAGTGTGCAAAAGTCAACAAACAGTGCAAATACAAAAAGAAAGGAAGAAAACAGAGAGAGGAGCAATGGGCTAAAAATTCTATAACTGAATGCACGAAGTGTCAGAAATAAGGCGGATGAGCTTGAAGCTCAGGTGCGAATGGGTAACTATGATGTTGTTGGGATAACGGACACATGGCTGCAGGGAGATCAGACCTGGGAAATGAATGTATAAGGGTATACATGCTGTCGTAGGGACAGAAATGTGGGCAGAGGGGGTGGGGTGGCCCTGTTGGTGAGGAATGAGATTCAGTCCTTTGCAAGGGGGGACATAGGATCAGGAGAAGTAGAGTCTGTGTGGATAGAACTGAGGAACAGTAAGGGCAAAAAGACCCTAATGGGTGTTGTCTACAGGCCACCAAACGGTAGCATGGATATTGGGTGCAAGTTGAATAGGGAGTTAATATTGGCATGTAGCAAAGGTAATGTCGCAGTAGTTATGTGGGATTTCAACATGCGGGTGAACTGGGAGAATCAGGTTGGTGCTGGACCCCAGGATAGGGAGTTTGTAGAGTGCCTACGGGATGCATTCTTGGAACAGCTTGTACGGGACAAGGCTATTCTGGATTTAGTCTTGTGTAATGAACAGGATTTGATAAGCGATCTTGAAGTAAAGGAGCCATTAGGAGGTAGTGACCATAATATGATAAGTTTTTATCTGCAATTTGAGAGGAATAAGGGCAGATTGGAGGTGTCGGTGTTGCAGTTGAACAGGGGAGACTATTTGAGAGAGGAGCTGGCCAAAATTAACTGGACGGATATCCTAGCAGAAAAGACAGTGGAACAGCAATGGCAGGTATTCTTGGAAATAATGCACAAGGTGCAAAATCAGTTCATCTCCCGGAGAAGGAAGAATTCAAAGGGGGGAAAGGGATCACAGAGGTTGACAAAGGAAGTCAGAGATTGCATAGCATTAAAAAAAAGGAAGTATGACAGAGCTAAGGTGAGTGGGAGGAGAGATGATTGGGAAAATTTTAAGGAACAACAGAACTTAACTAAAAAGGCAATACGGGGAGAAAAAATGAGGTACAAACGCAAGCTAGCCAGGAATATAAAGGAGGATAGCAAAAGCTTTTTTAGGTATGTGAAGAGAAAGAAGATAGTTAAGAACAATGTTGGGCCCTTGAAGAATGAATTGGGTGAAATTATTATGGGAAACAGAGAAATGGCAGAAGAATTTAATAAGTACTTTAAATCTGTCTTCACTAGGGAAGACACAAGCAATCTCCCAGATGTATGGATGGGCCAAGGACATAAGTTAACAGAAGAAATGAAACAGATTGACATTAGGAAGGAAACGGTGATGAGTAAACTGATGGGACTGAAGGCTGACAAATCCCCAGGTCCAGATGGTCTGCATTCTAGGGTACTAAAGGAGGTGGCTCTGAAAATTGCGGATGCATTGGTAATCATTTTCCAATGTTCCTTAGATTCAGGATCAGTTCCTGAGGATTGGAGAATGGCTAATGTTATCCCACTGTTTAAGAAAGGAAGGAGGGAGAAAACAGAACTATCGTCCTGTCAGCCTAACATCAGTAGTGGGGAAGATGCTAGTGTCCATTATTAAAGATGAAATAGTGGCATATCTAGATAGCAGTGATAGGATTGGGCCGAGCCAGCATGGATTTACCAAGGGCAAATCATGCTTGACTAATCTATTGGAGTTTTTCGAGGATGTAACCAGAAAGTTAGACGGGGGAGATCCAGTGGATGTAGTGTACCTCGATTTTCAGAAGGCATTTGATAAGGTCCCACATAGGAGATTGGTGGGTAAAATCAGAGCTCATGGCATTGGGGGGAAGATATTGACATGGATAGAAAACTGGTTGGCGGATAGAAAGCAAAGGGTAGCGGTGAATGGGTGTTTCTCAGAATGGCAGCTGGTGACTTGTGGGGTGCCACAGGGCTCAGTTTTGGGACCACAGCTGTTTACAATTTACATCAACGATTTAGATGAAGGCATTGAGAATAACATCAGCAAGTTTGCTGATGATACTAAGCTGGGTGGCAGTGTGACATGTGAAGAGGACGTTAGGAGAATTCAGGGTGACTTGAATAGGCTGAGTGAGTGGGCAGATACTTGGCAGATGACATTTAATGTGAATAAGTGTGAGGTTATCCACTTTGGGAGTAAGAACAGGAAGGCAGATTATTATCTGAATGGTGTAGAGTTAGGTAAGGGAGAAATACAAAGAGATCTAGGAGTCAGTCACTGAAGGTGAATGAACAAGTGCAGCAGGCAGTGAAGAAGGCTAAAGGAATTTTGGCCTTTATTACAAAAGGAATTGAGTACAAGAGCAAGAAAATCTTTTTGCATTTGTACAGGACCCTGATGAGAGTATTGTGTACAGTTTTGGTCTCCAGGGTTAAGGAAGGACATCCTGGCCGTAGAGGAAGTGCAGCGTAGATTCACGAGGTTCATTCCTGGGATGTCCGGACTGTCTTCCGCAGAGAGGTTAGAAAGACTGGGCTTGTACACGCTGGAATTAAGGAGATTGAGAGGGGATCTGATTGCAACATATAATATTATTAAGGGATTGGACAAGATAGAGGCAGGAATGCCAGATGCTGGGAGAGTCCAGTCTGGTTTGAGAATAAGGGGTAGGTCATTTAGGCCAGAGTTAAGGAAAAACTTTTTCTCCCAGAGAGTTGTGGGGATCTGGAATGCACTGCCTCAGAAAGCAGTGGAGGCCAGTTCTCTGGATGCTTTCAAGAAGGAGCTAGATGGGTATCTTATGGATAGGGGAATCAAGGGATATGGGGACAAGGCAGGAACCGGGTATTGATAGTAGATGATCAGCCATGATCTCAGAATGGCGGTGCAGGCTCGAAGGGCCGAATGGTCTACTTCTGCACCTATTGTCTATTGTAATAATAACAATAAATAAATAAATAAATAATCATTGAGAACATGAGTTGACGGGTCCTTGAAAGTGTGTCCATAGATTGTGGGAACATTTCAGTGATGGGGCAAATGAAGTTAAGTGAAGTTACCCCCTTTGGTTAAGAGCCAAAGTTGAGATTGATGGTTGAGGAGTAAAAACTGTTCCCGAACTTAGAAGTGTGAGTCCAGACGCTCTTGTACCTTCTTCTAGATGGCAGCAGTGAGAGGACAGCTTATCCTGAGTGGTGGATGTCCCTGATGTTTGACGCTGCTTTCCTGCAGCAACTGTAACCTTTAAGAGAAATATGGGTAAGTACATGAATGGGAATAATACGGAGGGCTATGGTTCAGATGCTGGTCATTGGGACTAGGGAGAATAACAGTTTTTATTTAACTTTTATTCAACAGAAGTTAATTTTTTAATTATTTATTTTTTATTTCTGTTTTTGCACTACTTAATTTAACTATTTAATATACGTATAAATACTGAAATTCAGTTTTTTAAAAATATATTTATTATGTATTGCATTATATTGATGCCACAAAGTTAACAAATTTCTCTACATATAAAAACATAGAAATCTACAGCACATTACAGGCCCTTCAGCCCACAATGTTGTGCCGACCATGTAACCTAATCTAGAACCTGCCTAGAATTTCCTTACTGCATAGCCCTCTGTTTTACTAAGCTCCATTTAAGAGTCTCCTTCAATTGACTTAACTACATACTGCGTTACCAATCTTCAAGAGAGGAAATCAAGGATCCAGTTGCACAAAGAGTTTTGTTGCTCAAGATTTCCAGCGCATGGAGAATCTCTTTTATTTATGATTTCTTGGCCTGGTAATGGTGGTGGAGTGAGGAATATGTGAGCCCATGAGTTTAGAGGTTTTGGGACTATTCCTTTCTCCTGCTGCTGGTTATCCACAGTACCTCATGGGTGCCCAGTTTTGAGCTGCCTGATCTGAATCTATCCTGTGTACTAGTTTACCATACACCAGAACATGATGAAACATATCTTCAGTGTGAAGACAACCTTCACGGGCAAACAGTTCCGACTGCCCAATCAGCAGCAGGAGCAGGCCACAGTGACAAGGTTTCTCACAGGAAAGCAGCCCTTGTTTAAAAGTACAGAAAGGACAAGCAGGGCTGCCATCGTTGGGAGTAGACCAGTGGAAAGAGTAAGAGTGTCAGGCTTGAAAGAGGTGCAGGCTCTGGGTAACCATCTGTTAAAGCTCCCCCTTGTTTCCCCTCTTACTGTACCTAGTTGTGCGTTCTTCAGGCCGGATGTTGGAGTCCTAAGTGACCCAGAGTCTCCCATGAAATTACATCTGCGTGAAGTGCATGCAACTGCAGCTCCTTGCAGACTGTGTTAGGGATCTGGAGCAGCAGCTGGATGACCTTCAGCTTGTATGGGAGAGTGAGGGGATAATCAGAGTTACAGGGAAGGAGTCACCCTGAAGTTGCAGGAGGCAAGCAGCTGTGTGACTGTCAGGAGAAATGGAATTGCGAATAGGCAGTTAGCACAGAGAACCCCTGTGGCCATAGGTACATTGGCCTTTATAAATCAAAGGCCAATAAATCTCAATGAAAAGTGAGAATTCCCAGAACAATTTATGCTAAGGTTGTATAAGGCATTGGTGAGAACGGATTTGAAGTATTGTGTGCATTTTTGGTCACCAAATTACGGGAAGGATATTAATAAGGTTGAAAGAATGCAGAGAAGGTTTACAAGGATGCTGCCAGGACTTGAGAAACTGAGTTACAGAGAAAGGTTGAATAGGTTAGGACTTTATTCCCTGGAGTGTAAAAGAACGAGGGGAGATTTGATAGAGGTATATAAAACTATGATGGGTATAGATAGAGTGAATGCAAGGGCGAAGGGGGAAAAGCTTAAAGGGAGCATTGGGGGGGGGCTTCTTCAGAAAGAAAGTTGTGGGAGTGTGGGATGAGCTGCCAGATGAAGTGGTAAATGTGGGCTCACTTTTAACATTTAAGAAAAACATGGATGGGAGGTGTATGGAGGAATGTGGTCCAGGTGCAGGTCAGTGGGACTAGGCAGAAAAATGGTTTGGCACTACCAACAAGGGCCAGAAGGCCTGTTTCTGTGCTGTACAGATAGTCTCTGAGTTACGAATGTCTAGCTTATGGACAACTCGTACTTACTAACCGAGGAAGGAGAATGCCATCCACCATTTTATGTTGTTGCCGTTGACACTGTGTTGAGTGTGTATCTTTGTACTTGGCTTAAATTTTTCTTAGCAAGACCACCCCCCCCCCCCCCCCCCACCCACCGTTCCAGTCGGCTGGTGGCACAGTGAGATCAGCGCTGGGCTCGAGAACGAGTTCGATCCACTGACAGACAGCTCCCGTGCCGGGTTGATGTCAATCCAGTGACTCCCGTACCATCCGTGCCGGGTTGATGTCGAGCGCACAACTCGACCTCGAGAAAACAAACACTGCCACCTCCAGTTTAAATTCCCATGCGGAATATCATGGAGGATCAAATACAGTACCCAGGCCCAGCACAGCCCTCACTTGTCCCATCTAACCTGCCTCAGTGCGGTGGAGTTTAGGACCCGGGGAATTCAGTGAGGTTGTCCTTAGGAGCCAGCGGACCTCGGGAGCCAGCGCAGCTCAGGACCCACCGCCCGCAGTGTTTCTGTTCCTGTGCTGCATTTATGGCAGTTGTTTAGTTTATAATATTTTCGCTTAGTAATTCGTTTGTTAGCATTCTAGTTAAAGTTAGGATTGTTTTAAGTTGTCTGTGAGAGATCGCGGCATGTGATGATGTCACATCCGGTTTCGCCGCGTCCTGTGGGAAAATACCGGTTTGGAAAAACGGAAAGGTGGGGGCCGACATGTGCGAGCAAGCAGCAGCAATGTTTTCTCTCTACGCACCAGAAACATTGTGAAAGCAACGCTTTTTCACCATACGTCAATGTGGAAGAGTGAACAGTAAACGGTTAATCTTACTGTGATCCTGTCGTTATTGACAAAGGTTTATCTCGGTGTTTAGCTCGTCATTCCGTTACACCTGAGCGAGAACACTATAGTTCCGTTGATGGGAAGTGATCGCAATTGAAAATAAAGTGGAAATAATAAAGCGTATGGAAAGAGTTGAAATGCCATCGGTCATTGGAAAAGCGTTAGACTACAGTCAGAACAATTTTAAAGGATTAAGTGAGAATAATGGAGCATGTGAAAGGCTCTGCCCCGATGAAAGCTACAATTATTACTAAGCAACACAGTGGTTTAATTAATGGAATACATATGTTTCTTAAGTGTTTTATATGCATAGAAAGATAAAATATATACTAAGATGAACGTTTGACTAACTGACGCTAAATAATACCAGATGTACTTGTTCCAACTTACATATAAATCCGACTTAAAGATGGACTTGGGAACAGAACTTGTATGTAACCCGGAGACTGCCTGTAATGTTCTGTGGTTCTATTGCTACTGTTAAGGAGAAAGTACAGAAGCCAGAAAACCCACTCATCGATTCAGGAACAGCTTGTTCCCTACTGTCAACAGATCTCTGAACAGTCTATAAACCCATGAACAGTAATTTGTTATTCATTTCTTCTGTACTATTTTCTGTAATATATAATTATTTCATCTTTGCTGTTGCAAAAATAACAAATTTCACATCAGATATGACAGTGATAATAGACCTGATTCTGAATTCCAGGAACACTTTAACAGCATTTAATAACTGCCTAAAGTTTTATAAATTATTTTAAAGTGTCTCAGATAAGTTCCCTGGAATGATAAATTGGAATCTGTACCTCATAATCTACCTTGTTATCTTGCACCTTATTGTTTACCTTAACTGAACTTTCCCTGAGCTGTTACAGTTTATTTGGCATTGTTCAAAGAGAGAGAAGGGTAGGAATGTGGTAGTCATAGGGGATTCAGCAGTGAGGGGAACAGACAGGAGGTTCTGTCGGCCTGATAGAGATATCCGCATGGTGTGTTACCTTCCAGGTGCCAGGGTACGGGATGTCTCGCATGGGGTACAGAGTATTCTGAAGGAAGTGGGTGAACAGCCAGAGGTCTTGGTACACGTTGGCACCAATGACATAGGTAGAAAAAGGGAGGAGGTCCTGAAGAGAGAATTCAGGGAGTTGGGTAGGAAGCTGAACAGCAGGACCTCCAAGGTAGTAATCTCAAGATTGCTGTCTGTGCCACGTGCTAATGAATGCAAGAATAGCATGGTCAGGCATATTAATGTGTGGCTGACAGACTGGTGCAAGGGCAGGGCTTCGGGTTCCCGGATCATTGGGGCATCTTCTGGGGAAGGTACGACCTGTACAAAAAGGACGGGTTACACCTGAACCCAAAGGGTTCAAATATCCCAGCAGGCAGGTTACATTGAGCTGTTCAGGAAGCTTTAACTAATTTGGCAGGGGGATGGGGACCAGAGTGTTAGGGCTGAGGAAATAATCAAAGATAATGTGCAACAGAGATGTAGAAAGGACAGGCAGGAAATGAGGCATAATCACAGCCAGTGGGATGAGTTACAGGGCAATAGAGGTTAAAATAGAAAGTAACAAATACTGGAATGAAAATGTTATATTTGAATGCATGCAGCATAAGAAATAAAATGGGAAATCTTGAAATTCAGCTACAGATTGGTAAGTACGACGTTGTGGCCATTTCTGAAACTTGACTACAGGATGGCTGCCATTGGGAGCTGAACGTCCAAGGATATACAGTGTATCAGAAAGATAGGCTAGTAGGCAGAGGGAGTGTTGTGGCCCTGTGTTTAAGAAATTATATTAATTCATTATAAAGGGATGACAAAGGATTGGAAGGTGTAGAGTCTCTATAAGTTAAGAAATAGCAAGGGTAAAAAGACCCTAACAGCAGTTGAATACAGGTCTCCAAACAGCAGCCGGGATATGGATTACAAATTACAGCAGGAGATAGAAAAAGCATGTCAGAAGGGCAATGTCATGATAATCGTTGGGGATTTTGACATGGAAGTGGAATGAGAAAACCAGGCCAGTACTGGACCTCAAGAAAGAGAATCTGTAGAACGTCTAAGGGATGGCTTTTTAGAACAGCTTGTTGTTGAACCCACTGGGGGATTGGCTGTGCTGGATTGGGTGTTACGCAAAGATCCAGAGGAGATAAGAGAGCTTAAGGTTAAGGAACCCTTAGGGAACAGAGATCACAATATGATCGAGTTCACGTTGAGAAGGAGAAATTCCAAAGTGTCAATATTTCAGTGGAATAAAGGAAATTACAATGGCACGTTAGAGGAACTGGCCACGGTTGACTGGAAAGGGACACTAGCAGGAAGGATAGCTGAGCAGCAATGGCCGGAGTTTCTGCAAAAAATGAGGGAAGTACAAGACAGATATATTTCAAATAAGAAAAAAATCTTCAAATCGAAGAAGGACATTACCATGGCTGACAAGTGAAGTCAAAGCTAAAGTAAAAGCAAAAGAGAGAGCATACAAGGAAGCCAAAGCCAGTGGGAAGATAGAGGATTGGGAAACTTACAAAAACTTGAAGAAGGTCATTAGGAAGGAAAAGATTAATTATGAAAGGAAGCTGGCAACTAATATCAAAGAAGATACTACAGTTGAGGGTAGATATAGGACCAATAGAAAAGGGCGCTGAAGATATTGTAATGAGAGACACTGAAATGGCAGAGAAACTGAATGTGTGTTTTGCATCAGTCTTCACAATGGAAGACATCTGCAGTATACCAGACATTCAAGAATGTCAGAGAAGTGAAGTATGTGCAGTGAAAATTATGGTGCTCAGGGGTCATAAGGGTCTGAGGGTGGATAAATCTCCTAGACCTGATGGAATGCACCCTCGGGTTGTGAAGGAAGAGCTGGAGAGATTGCAGAAGCATTAACAATGATCTGTCAAGAATCGATAGATTCTGGCATTGTACCTGATGACAGGGAAATTGCAAATGTTACTCTGCTATTTAAGAAGGGTGGGAGGCAGCATAAAGGAAACTACAGACATCAGTAGTTGGGGAGTTGTTGGAATTGATTGTTAGGGATGAGATTATGGAGTACCTGGAGGTACATGACAAGATAGGCAAAGCCAGCATGGTTTCCTGAAACAGAACAGAGAACAGAACAGAGATGCGTAGAAATTACTTTAGTCAGAGGGTGGTAAATCTTTGGAATTTGTTGCCATGAATAGCTGTGGAAGCCAAGTTATTGGGTGCATTTAAGGCAGAGATAGATAGGTTCTTGATTAGCCAGGGCATCAGTAGGTTTGGGGACAAGGCACAGGAGTGGAGATGACTGGAAAAATTGGATCAGCCCATGATTGAATGGTGGAGCAGTCTCGATGGGCCAAATGGCCTATGTCTGCTCTTATATCTTATGGTCTTTTGGTTACTGTTTTATCTTGTTCTGCTTTGCACTATGTAATGATCTGACATGTAATGTATGGAGAGGTTTTCACTGTATTTCAGTACATGGGTCAATAATAAACCAATCCCAGATAACTAGAAAAAATAAAAGACTAACAAATTCCATTCAACTATATGTTTAAAAAATATTATTACTACAATTGCTCTTTGAAATACTATGCTACTTGCTGACTTTGGGGGAACTCAACAGGTCAGGCAGCATCTATGGAGAGAAAGTCAACGTTTTAGACCAAGACCCTTCATCAGGACTCGGCAACATTTTGGGTTGACAACTTCCATTATCTTTCTGGACAACTGTCCACTTTATTATTTCCTACTAAAAAAAAAACTAGGAGCTTTGTAATTAATTCAAAAATAGCTTTGTCCCCTCTGTCATCAAAGCTCTGAACAATCCATGAACTAATGAATGCTACCTTGTTATTCCTCTTTTGCGCTGATTGATCATTTTGTAATTCATGGCATGTCAGCAATAATAAACCCGATTCACTGAATAAGATTTCTATACAATTGTGTCATTTTAAATATACTCAGCTCATTTTATTTTAAATTTACACAGCTCATGTTATTTCTCTTTAATTTTTGGACATTACCATCACATTTCCAAACTGTCCATGAATACTCATTCTCCCTTTCTTTTACACTCTTTTACTTTGTAACTTATAGTAACGTTTATATCTTTGTATAGTTAAGTTTTATGTGTTTGCACTGTGCTACTGCTGCAGAACAAATTTCCTGTCATATGTCAGCAATAATAAACATCATTATATCAATTACACTAACTTTAATATTATTTAAAATTTACTTCAATTCCTTTTTAATTGTTGAGTAATTGTCGTTTTATTTTTAGACATTCCGTCACCATCAGATTTCTGAATGATCCAAGAACAATATCTCATTCTTCCAAAGCAAAATGCTGGAGGGACTCAGCAGATCAGGAAGCATCTCTGGAAAAGGATAGATAGTTGACGTGAGTTCCCCCAGCATTTAGTGTGTGTTGCTTTGGACTGCCAGCATCTGCAGACTTTCTCCCTTTTCTATCGCACTATTGATTTATTTGGCAGTTTATAATAATATTTTCTGTCTGCCGCCGCATGCCAGTCGCCGCCGAGCCGCTTCAGCCGGCCCGCATGCCCAGCGCCGCCGACCAATGGCGAAGCGCCGTGTTGGCTCGAGCGGCTTTCCCGGCGGGCTGCGGGCCGCGGCGCGTCAGCGGCGGTGAAGATGGCGGCGCTGGTGAGCCGGCTGGTGTGGCTGCAACTTCAACTCTTGGCTGTCTGCTGGGCGTCTGCCGATTTGCCGAGCCGCCGCTTCGAGTACAAGTACAGCTTCAAGGGACCCCACCTGGTACACAGCGATGGCACCATCCCCTTCTGGACGCACGCTGGCAGTAAGTGGGAGGGGGTACGGATGTGGGGAGTACGTGGAGTGGACCCGGTTCCTGTCCTTGACGATGGACCGATCCTGGTCAACGTTCCGGGGGCGGGGAGGGTGCAGGAGGACCCCGATTTATATGAATTTATAGTCTGACGGCTGTCAGTACCGCACCAGCTTTATCGTATCCGATAGGCAAGAGAGTCACCAGATGTTGGAAATCTGGATCTACTCACACTCACGATGATGGAGGAACTCAGCAGGTCAGGCAGTATCTGCAGAGGGAAATGAACAGTTGAGTTACGGGCCGAGACTCTTCACCTGGAGTTCCTCCAGCAGTTGATGCATTTTAACCGAGCCGTTGTGCACCCCATCCCCGTTTTACCCTTAATTCCTAAACGAAATCAGTTCCCGTTATGGAAGATACTATCTACATCTGCAGTCCCGTTATCGGGGTGTGCCTCATTTTGCGCGTCGCGTGTATTGCTGGTAACTGCAGTTCAGCTTTGGTTAAGTCTAAAAAGCAATTGGCAAGAATTTCTGAAAGGTTGTTACTGCTTTGCTACCATTATAGAACCAGATTTTGTATTATCTTGAGGCAGCACTTAAGGATTAATGGTTAGCTTGCTTTCACTAAAGGTTTATTGCTTTTAAGGTGACTGATGAAGCCCGCGTATTAAAAAGCAGACTTTCACAATGAGTCCGTGGGACTATTCCAGATGGACTGTAATGTGGAAAAAGTGTGGTTATTGACTTTACACAAAACTGAAAAGCAGATCTTAAAAAAATAGCTAGAGATTAGATAATGTTGCTATTCAAAGGAGTCAAGTTGTCCTTGTTCACAAGTACAACAAACAATGAGCAAGGCCTTTATTATGAGGATTTGCATAAGATCTGAGGCCTTAGTGTATCCACTTTTGTTCGTCTTGGCTTTTTTTTAAAAAGCAATCGGTGGATTCCAATTGCACATCGGGAATAGTACATTTTGACCCAATTAAATGGCTGCCAGAGTTTCATGGAAATAGTTAAAAAAGAATAAAAGAGGCAAACTGCTATTTAACTGAGTAATGATTAATGTATTTAAAAGAAATACAGAACAAACTGTATTAGTTTATAATATTTAATGGAGGGATTCATCCATTGTGCACCTCTATATTCTTTTGATTAACAGTGAATGAACAAAATCAGTACAGACCCCTAGTACAGATATGGACTGCCTTCATATAATGCTATTGATGATTGCATTTTCCAAATCTTCATTTTCATTGTAACATACAAGGTGATTGTAAATACCTTCAATTTATTCGTATACTTTAACTTGTTGAAGTAGTGAAATGGTTTCATTTTCACTCCTGGCCATTTCTGGCATCTCCAGGTATGAATGCTTGAAACTGCAGTGAACAAAACAGTTCTAAATTGTCTTGCCCCTTGTTGCTCGCCAACTATCAGTGACAAAAGTCCCTGCTTTTTGAACAAACAGACGTTATTAATGCTATTTAAAAACTGTTTGCTCTAAGCATGGTGTAGTGTCTAATAGCCATACATGTGCAAGCGACTGACACAAGTCAGAAACAGTCTCCTGTCCCAATTAAGCAGCATAGTATCCCAACTATATTCTCGATTACTTTTTGTTCTTTGAGTTGTCCCAAGTAAGTGGCTGCCCTGATTAACTGATGACTCAATTAACCAGAATGCATTGTACTTGCCATTGAAAGTGTGCAGTGCTGCAAAGATTCAGTAGAAGCCTTCACAAAGGCTTCCAAGCTGAGTGTCAGACATGGCTATAAGCAGCACTGACACCGCACAGTTTACCCTATTTACCCTATACTTCAGACTTCAGATACAACACTGAGTCATGTCATCTGCAGAAATTCGCTGATGTCTCAGCAATAGTTGGGTGTATAAAGGGAGGGTGAGAGGATCACTACAGGACCCTGTGGAGGACTTTGTCAAATGGTACAACACAGTTGATGCCTACAGGCTCAATAAACTGATTAGAAATTCTGGCTCCATTATAGGAATCAAAACTGGACACACTGGAGGCTGTGGTAGAACAAAGGACCCTATGGAAAATCCTGGCAATTCTGGATAATGTTTCTCACTCTCTGAATGCCACCTTGGCTGAACAGAGGAGTACTTTCAGTAATAGACTAAGACAACTGCGCTGCTCCAAAGAGTGCGATATGAGGACATTCTCATCCTTGGCAATTACGCTCTATAGTGAGTCAGTCTATAGCCAGGGAAGTGATGACCGCCCCACCCCCCCCCCCATTAGACTGTTTGTGGTAACTTATTTTTTAATTGTACCTCTCTTCTGATATTTATATCTGTGCACTTGTAATGTTACTGCGATACTGTAACTTCCTTTGCGATCAATAAATTATCTATCTAGATGGGTTTCTGGAACTTCTGTGAAATTACAGTGTAGAGTCATAGAGTAGTACTGCACAGAAACAGGCTCTTCAGTCCATCTAGTCCTTGGCAAACTATTACACTACCTAGTCCTATCAACCTGCACTCGAACTGTAGCCCGCCATATCCCTCCCATCCGTGTACTTATTCAATTTATTTTTTTAATGCTGAAATCAAACCTGCATCCACTGGCAGCTCATTGCACACTCTCACCACCCTCTGAGTGGAGTTCCCTGTCATGTTCCTGTTAAACACTTCACTTTTCAGTCTTAAACCCTGACCTCTAGTTCTAGTCTCACCAAACCTCAGTGGAAAAAACCAACTTGCATTTACCCTATCTGCCCCTCATAATTTTGTATAGCTCTATCAAATCTCCCCTCATTCTCCTCCACTCTAGGAAATAAAGTCCTAACCTATCCAGCCTTTCCCTGTAACTCAGGTCCTCAAGTCCTGTCATGTCCTTGTAAATTATCTCTGCACTTTTTCAGTCTTATTGATATCTTCTATGTAGGTAGATGACCAAAATAATCCAAATTGGCCCTAACCAAAATCTTATACCACACCAACATAACATCTTAACTTCTGTACTCAATACTTTTGAATAAGTCTGCATTCTCCAGAGCTTGAAAGATGAGAAATCATCTCAATGAAACTTCTCCTCTTTCAGGGTCAACTAAGCACCTCGGCACTGAAACATTGACCATTAACTTTGTTCTATGGATGCTGATGGATCTACTTAGTTCTACCAGCACTTTGTATTTTTTTTCGGGGTCTGATAGACTCTGTTCAGGCATAGATAGGGTAGATAATTACACTCCCCCTTCCAGAGTAGGGGAGTGTGAAGCTAGAGGGCGTAGATTGAAGGTGAGAGGGGAAAATGTATAATGGCATTCAGAGGGGCAAGGATAAAGAGCATAACCTGCCAGAAGGGGTGGGTGCAGTTACATCATTTAAAACCTATTTGGACAAGTACATGCATTGTAAAAGTTTAGAGGGGCATGTGCCAAATGCAAGCAGATGGGATCAGCATAAATAGATATTTTGACCATCTGGATGAGTGAGCCTGACGGGCCTGTTTCTGTGTGTATAACTATGGATGTTTACTCTGCCTGCGGAATCCAGAACGGGGATTGCAGTGTCAGAATATGGTATTGACCTTTTAGAATAGAGGTGTGAAATTCCTTCAAGCATATGATTAAAAAGTCTTTGGATTTGTTTTCCACAAAGACCTGTAGAGACTTGGTTTCTCACTTCATTGAAAACACAGATGGATGAATTTCTAGATAAGCAAATTGAGAGTTGAGAATTGTCCAGGAAATGCCGTTGATGAAGAATATCTGCCATCATCTTTAGGCTTGAAGAATCAGTTTGCCTGTGGCGTATGTGCCAAGATATAGTGAAAAACTTGCTTTGCATACTAATACAGATCAAATTATTACCCAGTGAATTGATGTCAAACAAGTTAAAGCAACAATAGAATGTAGAATAAAGTGTGAAACCTATGAGACAGGACAGCGTCGATAATCTATGAACTGTAAGATCATAGAGGTAGATTGTGAGGTCAAGACTCCATCTTATACAAGAACTCCAAGAGTCTGGGAACAGTGGGATAAAAGCTGTCCTTGATCCTGGCTGTACGCGCTTTCACATTTGTATTTTCTGCTCAATGATGAGGGGAGAAGAGAGAATGTCCAGAGCGGGTGGGGTCTTTGATTATGCTTGCTGCTTTACTTAGCCAGCTAGATGTATGGACACTATAGAAAGGAAAATGGTTTTCATGATTTGTTGAGCTGTGTCCATAATTGCAGGTTCTTGCAGTCATGTACAGAGCAGATGGAGTGCTTTCTGTGGTGCAAAATAGCTTGGTACGTCAACTGCTCAGCACTGTGGCAGTGAAGAGGCTCTGTGGGCTTAGCCTGGCAACCGAGTGTTGGCCATGGTTCAAATCGTACGTGATTAGACATAATAATCTTGGATGTTTTTATTTTGGAGGTGTTCTGGGTGTGTTTGTGCATTAATACACTGCATATGCAGAGTATGTGCTGACTCAGTGTGGAATTAAATGTTAATTGAAGGTATTTTCTCTAAATATTTATTATGGGTGTAAATCTAAATTCTAGGCAGCTAAGTTTCCATTATCTGAGCACCTTTGTACCATGTAAATGAGTAGCCTACTACACTATTTCAGAGGGCAAAAGTTGATTTACTTTGAGGATGTGAATACATTTGACATTGAGTCATAGTCATACAGCGTGACAACACAGAAAAAGACTCTTTGGCCCTTCTAGTCCATGCTGAACCCTTAATCTGCCAAGTCCCATTGATCTGCAACAGGACCACAACCCTCCATACCCTTCCATCCATATAAATAAAATCCATATCCACTACTTTCGCTGGCAGCTCATTCCACACTCTCACCATCCTCTGAGTGAAGAAGCTTCCCCCCATGTTCCCCTTAGCATTTCACCTTTCACCCTTAACTCATGACCTCTAGTTTTAGTCTCATCCAAACTCAGTGTAAAGAGCTTGTTTTCATTTCCCCTACCTACACACCCCATAATTTTGTATACCTCAATCAAATCTCCCCTCATTCCCCACATTTTGTGCGGGAGGAGGAATTTGGGGGTTAATGTGCTTGTCTTGTTTAATGGACCACCTTCCTATTGAAGTAAGCTTTACTCTTTCTTTTCCCTTTTGTGTGAGTGAAAAGAGAAAATAAATCTTTTTCTTCAATTCTCTTTTTGACACAAGCATATAACACAGCTAGGAATGTGGGGGTCACCTATATAATTTTGATAGCAGAATGCATCACCATACCAGCCTACCTGCCAACAAGAACGTATATACAGAAAGGTGCTAGGAAAATGCCTACATTTATTGTGTTTTTTAAAAAATTATTTTCTCTATCTTAATTGTGTTTCATTTTGTGCTGCATTGGATCCAGATTAACAATTATTTCATTCACACGTGTGTTAGAAATGATATTAAAGAATTTTGAATTTCTTGGTGATTAACCTATGACTGTGTTCCTGTACATGGTTCTAACTCCATTATCAAGTTCGCAGACGACACCAAGGTGGTTGGCCTGATCAGAGGGGATGACGAAGACGACCTACAGGGACGAGGTCCAGCACCTGGCCGACAACAACCTGGCCTTGAACACCCAGAAGACCAAGGAGATCATTGTGGACTTCAGGCGTGCTAGGAGCCACACTCATGTCCCCATCTACATCAACAAACCTGTAGTGGAGCGTGTATCAAGCTTCAAATTCCTTGGTGTCCACATTTCTGAGGATCTCACCTGGTCCCTGAACTCCTCCATCCTGATCAAAAAGCTGCAACGGCGCCTTTATTTCTTGCGGAGCATCAAGAAAGCTCGCCTCTGTCCCAGGATACTGACGGACTTTTACCGCTGTACCAACTGAATCTCAGTGTGGTATGGCAATTGTCCCATATCGGACCGCAAAGCACTCAAGCGTGTGGTGAAAAACCAATCCGCACACAATTGCTCACCATTGAGAACATCTACCATAAATGCTGTCTGGGTAGGGCGAAAAGCATTATGAAGGATGCATCTCACCCTGACCATGGGCTTTTTACTCTCCTCCCATCCGGTAGGCGCTTCTAGAAAACATATGATTACACTCTGACATAAGAAAAATTGAAGCTTGTAGGATTGAAGTCAGGAAGTTGCTTCTTGCTAGGAGTCTGGGCAATAGGAATGTGTTTGCAGTTCACAGAATTCAAATTGACAGCTATCCCCGTCCTTCAATATTTTGAGGTTTCAACTATTTCATGGTATAAAGAAAGCATCTGCTTTATTTGCCCTTATGCAAGTGTCTGAGAATTGGTTTATTATTGTCACATGTACTGAGGTACAGTGAAAAGCTTGTCATACATGTTGTTCATACAGATTAAATCATTATGTAGTTCTTTGAGGTTTCTCTAGTACATGCGGTCTCTTATCACCATTTTGGTAAATCTCTACTGCACCATCTCCAAAGCTTTCACATCTTTCCTAGAGTGATGAACCCAGAATTGTGCAACAGTAGATGATAATTGTAGTAATTTGAAAATAATAGTTACTTTACTGAAAGAAAACTAAGGAGAAGTACAGGAAACCTGCAGGAAACAGTATATAAGTAGTAATTCAGGTGGGATGCATCTGAGATTGCTGAGGGAAGAGTGGAAAATAGTGAATAGTGCACTATTTTTAATGTAGTTATTCTGGCATTTCTGAAGGAATGAATTTCTAGAAAATTGTTTAAGTAAATATGCATGAATTGAAAGAGCTAATTTCTGTAGTGGTGTAGGGTATTTTTAGGGCCAAAGGCTGGTGTACCTTTGATTAAATTTCAGAGGTCCAAATTAATGTCAGAGAAATTTATACAATATATATCCTGAAATGCTTTCTTCTTTGCAAACATCAAAAGCAGAGCAGTGCCCCAAAGAACGAATGATAGTTAAACATAAGAACCCCAAAGTCCCCCCCTGCTCCCCTTCCTGCTGCACGTAAGCAGTAGCAAGCAACAATACCCCCTCCCCCACTGGCAAAAAAAAAGCATCAGCACCCACTACTGAGCACTCAAGCATGAGCAGAGCAATTGCAAAGACACAGACTTGCAGTTACCCCAAAGGCTTCACATTTCACCCAGCATTCGACATACCTCAGGTTCTGTCTGTCCCTAATAAGGGAGAAGGAGGTGCCTCCACTTTCCCCCAGCGAGTTGGGGGATATAACAAATAACTCGCTGGTTTACGATGTTAAAAGTCCGTTACATCACTTTTTCCAAGCTCTGTTCCCAAAGATCTCAAAGATCCTGGGTCTTTGGGCACACGTCAGAAGATTTTGCGACTCCCCTGATGACACACGGGTCTCCTGCTGTGACACCGACCCTTGTTTCGTTCATCTCCAGAGCCTCAAGATCTTAGGCTTCCAAATCCAAGCCAGACTCTCAGGCCAAACCCTTGGCGTGCCAAACAATGGCCAGTCCTGAAACCCCGAGAGCGGGTCCCATTCCTGCAAAGAACCAAAGTCAACATGTAACTCCAGGTCAGGGTCTTCAAAAGAACCTGGAAAGGGAAAAATAAAGATATTAAAGATGGAAATAGAGCTGTTTCTGAAGATGCAAGCAAAGGAGTCACTGTTTTGTGTGATCTTGACTTCGCTCTGCCTCTCGCCTTTTGGTAAAAAATGAACTAATTAAGATCAATATCTCAGCGGTATAATAGTTAAATCCCATGAAGAGACTGTACTGCTTAATTAGTTTTCAGAAAATTAGCTAATGATTCAGAATCGGGTTTAATATCACCAGCATGTTGTGAAAATTGTTAATTTTGCAGTGCATTACAATGCAATATATATTTTTTAAACTGAATTACTGTAAAGGTGTGTATCTGTGGGTGTATATGCATTAAATAAGTAATGCAAAAGCAAATTTAAAAAAGTAATGAGGTAGTGTTCATGGGTTCAACATCCATTCAGAAATCAGATGGCAGAGGGGAAGAAGCTGTTTCTGAATCATTGAATGTGTGCCAATGGGCTTCTGTATGACCTTCCTAATGATAACGATAAGGAGAGGGCATGTCCTGGGTGATGAGGCCCTTAAAGATGGTCATGTTTTCTTAAAATTGGATTTTGTAATTTAAAATACACAATTTCTTAATGCTGGTGCACTCTTGATAGGAATGACCAAAGTATTTCTACTTTATATAGGCTGTGTACTTATCATAACGTTCCTGCTTTCACTGAAGATACTGTTATTTTAGGTTTTATGTGTTATTTGGCATGATTTGGTAGGTTATTTTTTGGGTCTGCGAACGCTCACAATTTTTTCCCATATAAATAAATGGTAATGCTTCTTCACTTTACGACATTCCAGCTTACGAACTGTTTCATAGGTACCCTCTACCTTCAGAGAGCAGGGGAAGCCTGTAGCTGGAAGTTGGGAATGGGCCATTTGCTACTTGGTAAATCTGGTTCCTGAGCAATTTTTTTGCTCTTTCTGCAGCTGTTGTAGATAATGAAAACCCAAATACTGATAATTTCTAGATTGTTTTTGCTTTGTTGGCTGCTTTTCATTTTGCATGAAATGCTACATTCAAAAGATAAATATTTTAATTGTAGTTTCCTTGTGTTGTCATAAACGTGCACATTAGTGATGCAGTGGATTCTGGTCAATTTGCCTATCGGTTAATTGGTGCAGCTGTTCATTGGAGACAACTCTTAAAGATCAAAATCAATTGAGAAAATAGCTGGGATTTCCTTCATTTATTTAGTACACTCTGCCACTTAATTGGGGCAGGAGACTTACCGAGCAGTTTCCAACTAGCATCAGTCATGTGAATTCTCTGTAAGTTAGAGACTACACCTTGCTTAGAGTGAACAGTTTTAAAATAGCGTTAGTTGCGTGTGTGTTCAAAGAGCAGTAATTTTTGTCACTGATGATTGGTGAGAAATGAGCACTTTTACAATTCAGAACTGATTGGCTTATTGCAGTTTCAAGCATTCAGAGATGCCAGAAATGACCATGAGTGAAAATGAAATGATTTCACTACTACAGGTTGGGAACTACAAAGAATTTGAAAGTATTGACAATCATCATGAATGGTATAAAGGAAGTGAAGATTTCAAGGATGCAATCCTCTATTATAGTATGAAGCTCATCCATAATTTGCACTAATTGTGCTGATTTTGTTCAATTAGCACTGTACACTAGATGAATTCCATTGATGACGATAAGCCCAACTAATAGTTTTTTAGTACTGTAGTATTGGTAGTGTTCTAATTTGTTCTGTATTTCACTTAAAAACATAATTTGGTACTCAGTTAAATGGTAGTTTGTTTTTTATGCCTTTTTTAACTATTTCCATGAAACTTCAGCTAATTGGGGCTACTGCTTAATTGGCCAAAATGTACTGGTCCCAGTGTGTTTCAATTAACTGAATCCATTGTATATAACGTGAATATAGAAAGATCAAATTTTGCTATGGCTGTTTTAAACACATTCTTTTAGTTCAGGTTGACCACCACAAATCTGGAGTGATTCGGACTGTGCAGCCCCAAATTAGTGATTTTTTTAAAAACTGAATTACAGGTGGTTAGGTTAGGATTAAATAAATCAACACCTTTAACACACTTGATGATTACCTCACCTTTGCATAATAAAGAAAAAGGAAATGACAAACGAAAAGCAATTCATTCACAAATTCCTGTGCTGGTCCACTCAGTAGCCGCTTCATAAACAGGGAGCGATATTTAGTCCTTAAAGAGCTTAATATCGCATTGTCCAGGGCTTGAATTAATGATGTACAGTTTAGGTGGCTGGTAGATGCCGTAAACATTCTTTACCAAGAGTCCTGTTGTTGGGTGTGCAGAGCAATTCCAGGGTAATGTAATCAGTGGAAACATGCATAATTCACAACCACCGACATTGAGTTGGGTTCACTTTAAGAGGCAGGTCTGACGTGATGATGTAATTACATGAAGGGTTTTTAGCATGCTTTGTGTTCAAGTTTTGGAGTTCAATAAAATGTCTTATGGTTTTTCTTAAACATAAAGCAACTCACTTCATTTTAGTTGTGAAATCCTGGACAGTTACCTAAAGTCAGCATTATTTTACAATCTTTTTCCAGACCAACAGAGTTCACAGTGAGCTCTCACTTCTGGAACAAACCATTCCAATGTAATGAACCATAGAACCATAGAACACTACAGCACAGTACAGGCCCTTCAGTCTTCCATGTTGTGTCGACCCATATAATCCTTTAAAAAAAAGTACTAAACCCACACAACCCCATAACCCTCCATTTTTCTTTCATCCATGTGCCTGTCTGAGAGGCTCTTAAATACCCCTAATGTTTTTGCCTCCACCACCATCCCTGGCAAGTCATTCAGGCACTCACAACCCTCTGTGTTATATAAAAACACAAAAAAAACACTTACCCCTGATGTCTCCCCTAAATTTCCCTCCCTTAATGTACTTATGCCCTCTAGTGTTTGCTATTGGTGCCTGGGAAACAGGTACTGACTATCCACCCTATCTATGCCTCTCATAATCTTGTAGACCTCTATCAAGTCCCCTCTCATTCTTCTAGGCTCCAAAGAGAAAAGTCCCAGCTCTGCTAATCTTGCTTCATATGACTTTTCTCCAATCCAGGCAACATCCTGGTAAATCTCCTCTGCACCCTCTCCGTAGCTTCTACATCCTTCCTATAATGAGGTGACCAGAATTGAACACACTACTCTAAATGCGGTCTCACCAGAGATTTGTAGAGTTGTAATGTCTGTTGTAATCTATCCTTTCTTTGTTGGCATGGTAAATTGCTGGAAACTGCTTCATACCTTTGAAATCTCCTGGGATGGAATCTTTTGCTGATGACCAACAACCTACACCTTGGAGTTCCTGCAGCATTAGAGCAGCCCAACACCGTGACAAGATCTTGCTTTATAATCTGTCTTTGATTCTACATCCTCTTTAGTCAGTGTTTGACCTGGAGTACAACGCCAATATATGGTGGGACTTAAATTTTCATCAGAAACTAACTGAGCAAACTCGGCAAACAAGAGAAAATCTGCAGGTGCTGGAAATCTAAGCAACACACACAAAATGCTGGAGGACCTCAGCAAGCCAGGCACCATTAATGGGGGAAAAAGTAGTCAACAACTCAGGCCGAAACCCTTCGGCAGGACTGGAGAAAAAAAGCTGAGGAGTATATTTGAAAGGTGTTGGGAGGGGGGAGAAAAATGCCAGGTGATAGGTGGAATTTGGAAGGAGATGGATGAAGCAAAGAGTTAGGAAGGTGATTGGTGAAAAGTACAGAAGGCCATGGAAGGAAGGAAAGTGGGGGGGGGGGGAGGAGCATCAGAGGGAGGAAATGGGCAGGCAAGGAAATAACATGAGAGAAGGACAAGGGGATGGGAAATGGGGAGGGGAGGCATTACTGGAAATTTGAGAAATCGATGTTTCTCAGACTCAGCAGCTGCTTGCTTGTCTGCCAACTTTTTCACCACACACTGCAAAAAATTTTGTTATGTTGCTGCTTGAAAAGCAGTAATCACTCTCTTAATCCAGTCCTAGTTCTTCATGAAATAATTTTGCTCAGTCTTTCACCATCTCTCCTGACAGTTCTACACCTTCACTGACATGCAGCTTAAACCATTTTGAGAATGTTATCTAGTTGTGAACATCTTCCATCTTTCATTATTTTCCTTATGCACATTTTTTTCATTCGCTGTCGGCAAATAACTGGAGCGACTTTTCTTTTTCTTTTATATCATAAACTGTGGTAGAGCCAATGTTATTCAAGTCACATATACTTTTCACAGACACACCACTGTCAAGTTTTTTCAGAACTTCAACCTTATCTTGTATAGATTATGGTATTTGCACTTAGCACCACAAGAAGCACTTCCTTTATTCAAGGAAGACATGACTTGTGCTAGATAAGCACAGGTTATAAAAGTAAATGCAGAATAACGGAAAGGAACAACTTGTTTATTTTAAAGACAGTGCCAACAACTGATCCTGCTAATGGCGCCATCAAATCAGTAGAGATGGGTTAGTGTGGCGATGCAGGAAATTTGAAATTATGTTGGTGAAAATTATGCCCAACCCAGCAGTGGAACAAGATTACTGACTGCCAGATTCTAGGTGATCAACCTTTATTTCATAGAATTTAGATTTATTCCATTTATTTAGTTTAAGCGATCTGAAAATTAAAATGAGAATATTTTTATCTGTTGTGCCATTAGTATGTATTGGCAACACAAGTGTAAAAACAACTTCACTCTGATGAAAGCTCATGATTTCAGATATTAAGCTTTTTCTTCACAGATGCTACCTAACCTGCCAAGCCTTTCCAGTATTCTGCTTTTATTTTCCGACTGATTTCTAGTATCTACAACTTATAGATTTCCACTTTGAAGATTTGAAACTTCTGAAACTAACCGGTGAATCATAAAATGACAGTGCAGAATTGTAGAAATTCATCAGATTAATACCCAATATAGGGAGGGAAATGATCTTAAAATCAAAAGTTGCGCATATTTGAAATTGGTAATTAATTTTTGTAAGGCATTCAACAAAGTTGATATAGAAAATGACAATGAATAGTTTTCACAGTGACTTGGCTAGTTTGGATTCAGAATTGGCTCGTCAACAGGAAACAGATGGATGATTTTGAAAAAGTGGAAGCGTAGGTTAGAGAGTTTACAGATAATACAGGAATTGGTAGTGTTATCGACAGCGTGGATTGTCGAATGCTACAGTGGGATGTAGATCAACTTAACCTGGGCAAGTATGAGGTGTTGA
This sequence comes from Hypanus sabinus, assembly GCF_030144855.1. Taxonomy (NCBI): domain Eukaryota; kingdom Metazoa; phylum Chordata; class Chondrichthyes; order Myliobatiformes; family Dasyatidae; genus Hypanus; species Hypanus sabinus. Next base: position 94,833,381 of record NC_082719.1, read on the forward strand.
ATTTTGAAAAATCAAATGTAAAGAAAGGAAAATTACATTGTTAATTACAGAACCCTGAACAGAATTGATGCATGCTAAATCTGATTACTACTTTTAAAAATATTTTAAAAAGTTTGCCTTTATCATAATTTAGTATCATAGAAACATAGAAAACATACAGCACAATTCAGGCCCTTCAGCCCACAAAGCTGTGCTGAACATGTCCCTATCTTAGAACTACCTAGGCTTTACCCATAGCCCTCTATTTTTCTAAGCTCCATGTAGCCATCCAGGAATCTCTTAAAAGGCCCTATCATTTCCGCCTCCACTACTGCCTCTGGCAGCCCATTCCACACACTCATCACTCTCTGCATTTAAAAAAAACTTACCCCTGACATCTCCTGTGTACCTACTTCCAATCACCTTAAAACTATGCTTTCTCGTGCTAGCCATTTCAGCCCTGGGGAAAAGCCTCTGACTATCCACACGATCAAAGCCTCTCATTAACTTGTAATCCTCTATCAGGTCACCTCTCATCCTCCGTCACTCCAACGAGAAAAGGCTGAGTTCACTGAACCTATTCTCATAAGGCATGCTTCCCATTCCCGGTAACATCCTTGTAAATCTCCTCTGCACCCTTTCTATGGTTTCCACGTCCTTCTTGTAGTGAGGCAACCAGAATTGAGCACAGTACTCCAAGTGGGGTCTGACCAGCGTCCTAGAGAGCTACAACATTACCTCTAGGCTCTTAAACTCAATCCCACAATTGATGAAGGCCAATGCACCGTATGCCGCCTTAACCACAGAGTCAACCTGCGCAGTTGCTTTGAGCATCCTATGGATTTGGACCCCAAGATCCCTTTGATCCTCCACACTGCCAAGAGTTTTACCATTAATGCTATATTCTGCCATCATATTTGACCTACCAAAATGAACCACCTCACACTTATCTGTGTTGAACTCCATCTGCCACTTGTCGGTCTAGTTTTGCATCCTATCAGTCAACAAAGTTCTATGATGTTCACAATCATCTAGTGGAAAATATCAGATTGAAGTTTGAATATCAAAAGATTTGGTTTAATATCATTCTGTTAACTTCAACTTGCTTTTATTTTTCAGTGTTTATAACTTTATAGAAATGTTCTCTGTGCTTGATTGCCTACTTCAGCAGAGTCAGTGAACTGAGATGGTTTATAATTGGGGTAATTTGATTGTGGCCTTTGGAACAAGTTGGTTTAATCATTCTATACATTTTCTTTGTTTTACTTTAGATGCAATACCCAGTGCAGACCAAGTCAGGATAACACCATCACTGAAAAGTCAAAAGGGATCTGTCTGGACGAAAAGTATACTTAGCTTTGAAAATTGGGAAATTGAAATTACTTTTCGCGTGACAGGAAGAGGAAGGGTTGGAGCTGATGGACTGGTAATGACTTTTAAAAATATTATTTTGTATTTTTAAAAATTGCTGTGGAACTTACAAACCTAATTTGCTTTCCTTTCACATCAGGCAGTCTGGTACACGGCAGGTCAAGGCCTAGATGGTCCAGTTTTTGGAGCAGCTGACTCATGGAATGGTCTTGGCATTTTTTTTGACTCCTTTGATAATGATGGGAAGGTATTTATAAATAATTAATTTCATAGCAGTTAATAATTAATTTGACTCATTTAAAATAAAGTCTTCCAAATGCATTAGGTGCATTGTATTTCTTCCTCTTGTCTAGCCAGCTGAGAGTGTATCATTTCAAGAAGTCTTTAGAAAATAAAACCTGACTTGGACTCAGTTATGTGGATCAAGACTGTGTGATATCACAGATGGATTTTTCCCACCCCATCTTTACATTCATTTGGTGTTCAAAAATGTCATCCGTATTTTTTTCAGAAGAATAAATACAAAAATTGACATTTTCATTCATAATTGTACTGACTTTGCAGTTCTACAGCGTTTCCAAAATTTCTGCAATCCTCGGGTTTCAAATTTTTTTAATCCCAAATATATAGCAATATATTGAGAGAATTGACTTTTCACATCAAGGTGTTTAAAATTTGAGAACTCTTTGAATGAAAAGGACTTTGATGTACTTTTGGTAATTGTAGAGCCCAGATTCAAGGGAAATTTAATACAAAATCTATTCAGTGCACAGTTCCATTATTTATGGTCAAACATAAATTAGATTTTTTTTTGTTTGATGGATCTAAGCCTACAAAATTAGGTAACTTCCTCATAAGTGGTGACAATTATTTTAATACCAGATGTCTCAGCATTTGTTAGCTGAACTTGACTGAAAAGAGTACAAGTTCAAGGTTTGTATCACATTCCACTCAGTGCTCATCTGTCATAAGCACGAATGGAATATGGCTTTCAAGCATAGCATTCATTTCACTGTCATTGGATGCTATTGCTTTGCAATCCAATAAATTCTCCAAGTAGAGGCACTCCCCACTGACTCCCTTGCTGCCAATTTGTTCTATTTGCCTTTTTTGTCTTCACCCATCTTTCATCTACCTGCTTGTCTCCCAGCTCTTCCAAATTACCCCTCCCTTACCTGACACATGCACTGTCCATTATTTTGCCTCCTTTCCTGACCACCAATCACTTTGGCTTGCGTCTCATCTTTCTGCTGAATTCCTCCAGCAATATTGTTTGTTGCTCCTGAACTTTATAATTGTGTAAAGTTACTGCATGGATGAAACCTTTTGATTTTATAAATATTACTGTTTTCATCCTCTTGCTTGCTCTGTATTTTTGTTTTAACTGATGCTAAAGTGTTTTGCTTGGGTAAAGTAAATATTTCTTTTGAATATCAATCATGTACAAATGCTAATTATTAAATCAGTGTATTGAAGCTGGTAAAAAGGTGCTGTTCATTTTTAAAGCAAAATTCACCCATAATGCTGTGAATTTAATTTCCCAAATATTGATTAACATCTTCCTAGAGCAAGGGGTTTATAACCATATAGATAGTTTAGATGGGGTAGAGTTTAGGAGAGGCTGTACTTGATCTGGTATTGGGAAATGAATCTGGTCAGGTGTCAGGTCTCTCAGTGGGAGAGCATTTTGGAGATAGTGATCACAATTCTATCTCCTTTACCATAGCATTGGAGGGGATAAGAACAGGTTAGGAAAGCATTTAATTGGAGGAAAAGGAAATATGCAGCTCCAGGCAGGAACTTGGAAGTATAAATTGGGAATAGATGCCTCTCATCATCTTCTACACCTCTATCAGGTCACCTCTGTCACAGATGTTTTCAGAGAAATGTATGGCAAACATTCAGGGGATATTTGTGTGGCATTCTGCATAGGTATAAGACATTCAGGTTGTTTATTGTCTGCACCCATCTTTCATCTACCTGCTTGTCTCCCAGCTCCTCCAAATCAGCCCTTCCTTACCTGACACCTGGGGAAATGATGAGAGGCATTGATCATGTGGATAGTCAGAGGCTTTTTCCCAGGACTGAAATGGCTAACACAAGAGGGCACAGTTTTAAGGTGTCAGGGGTAAGTTTTTTTTAAGAGTTGTGAGTGCGTGGAATGGGATGGGGGCGGATATGATAAGGTCTTTTAAGGGTCTCCTGGATAGGTACATGGAGCTTGGAAAAATAGAAAGCTATGGGTAACCCTAGACAATTTCTAAAGTAAGTACATGTTCAGCACTGCATTGTGGGCTAAAGGGCCTGTATTGTGCTGTAGGTTTTCTATGTTTCTATAAAATTTGTTTTGTAACTTGCAGAAAAATAACCCGGTAATACTTGTTATTGGAAATAATGGGAATCAACTTTATGATCATCAGAAGTAAGTTTATTTTAATTTTTTTTTACAATTTTCATATGTAAGTGCTACATCTGACCTGGTATTACATCCACCAAGTACAGCATCAAATTTTACCAAGGGCTTCATTTCCCAAAGTGGGTAGATTTTTGTTTTGGCTATATGTATTGGTCATTTTACAATCTTGTTTTCCTCTATCTATTGCCTTGACACTTAACATTTGTTAGCAATGGGGGGGGGGGGGGGTGGAATTTTGAATCAATTCATATTCTTCAGGTGTTAAGTAGTTAACATTGTCATTCAACCTATTCTGAATCTGTAGATATGCCAACAGATAATTTGCATAATTGGTAAATGCTTAAAAGATGTTTATCTTTTGTCATAGTCTTCACTATGCTGAGCTCACTCATGGTTGGATCATTGTGCTATGACTTTGAGTGAAGTATGAAAGCCCCACTCAATCTGTTTCATTCAATTCAATGAACATTAATGACTCCTTATCAATGAGAGATCCTTTTATAGCAATATCCTATAAATCTTAATAAAAAAAAAACATGAATGTCTTATTCATGTACTGCATTACATATAGCCCACATATCCAATTTAATTTTTGGTCATTGTTCTGACCCTGCTGTTACACTGATGCACTTTAAGTTGAGTGGGGATCTAGCATGTTTTCTGTTGTTTGACTGATCTAAGTGATACTCTGATCTATTCTAACATTTAATGGTTAAATTATTCATTTCAGCAGAATCAGCTGTCAGAGTTTTTTGTCTGTAAGTGCAACTTCAATAAGCATACAAAAAAACAAAATGTGATTAATTATATGATCTTAGAAACTCTTGAGTGCTTTAAAAAAATAGAAACAAAGTAGGTAGGCCAGCTTCTTAATCCTGAATTAAGAAGACCACATCTGATCCATTCTGGGCCTCCATGCTCCTCTCCCATATCTCTCCATTTCCCTAGAACATGCAACACAAAACAGTACAGGCACTTCAGCCCGTGATGTTGTGTTGACCTTTTAAGCTACTCTAACATCAATCTAACTTATCCATACTTTTTTCTTTCATTTATATGCCCTTCAAAAAGCCTCTTGCACTTTTAAGTATATGTCAGTCTCCTCCTTCAATACATTGAGTACCCCTGCTTCCACAACTATGAGGTAGAGAATTCTAAAATAAATCATTTTATTTAAAGATACAGCACAGTAGCAGGCCTTCCTGGCCCAATGAGCTTGTGCTACCAGATTATACCCATGGGACCAATTAACCTGCTCACCTGTATGTCTTTGCAATGTGAGAGGAAACCCATTCAGTCACGGGCAGAACGTACAAACTCCATACAGCGGTGGAATTAAACCTGGGTTTTTGGGACTAATACTTTTACAATAATCACTAAACTTGAGTGCTGCCTTTCTCTTCACCACCACCTCCACCCCCCACCCCACCCAAGGCAGACTCTTGTCTACCTTTTCAGAAACAATGCCACTTGTGAGATTGACATGAATGTTGATTTTTCTTTTTAAGTTCAGGATTAAAGTAGATGAATCTAAATAAAATTTTATGATAATCGTTCTATGTGTTTGACTGCCACATTCATTTATTTCTGCAGTGATGGTGCAACACAAGCATTGGGTTCTTGTTTAAGAGATTTTAGAAACAAGCCTTACCCTGTAAGAGCCAGAATTATCTACTACAGAAAAACATTGACTGTAAGTTTTCTGTGCTTTAACATATACAAAATAAATTACAGCCTTGAGATTTCATCATTTAATCAAGCAAATCTAGTCTGAGCAGATAAGCTGAGAATTACTGTTCTTTTTATGTTCTTCTGTTATTCCCAAGATTCAGAAATAAATTTGTATGTTTTGGAAAGCTTTCCTAATGTTGAATAGTTGCAGAAATAATGTTTTCTGCTGGGTTTCAAATGTGTCTTGTATAATTTTCACTTTTTCTTCTGTTTCCTGTTACATGTTCTATAGTTGTAGCATATTTCAGCATTTTCCTTGTCATCTGGTGATCTATGATTTTCTATGAGAATTTTCTCAGTTATTTTTCTTGCTTTCATTTTAATATCAGGGGGTTAATGTGATTGACCAAAGATCTCTGTATTTTAATTCCTTTATGTTAAAGCAAAAGTTTTCTTTTGTTCCCGCATTCTTAAAGAATTTGATTCTTTTTTAACATTTACAGATCTTGAGTATTTCTGATTAAACCTTATTAATTTCTTTTGAAATATAAAAAAAAATGACATTCAGCCCACTGAGTCCAGCAGATTATTTTTTTTATCAGTCCTATTTCTGCAACCTTTCCTCTTTCCAGGCAGTGGAGGTTTGAGTTCAGAGTTTTCCTTTTCCTAGTTGAGCTGCTGAACACAGCTAACGAGCCCTGTCTGCTACCTAAGAGATTACTTTTAAGTAGTTTTTTATTGGGTCACTTGATGCATAGTAAGGCATTCATATTTGTCTGTTGCTGTTTTAGGTAATGATACATAATGGCTTTACTCCAAATAATGATGATTATGAACTTTGTGCAAGAATAGAAAATATGTCACTTCCATCTGAAGGTTATTTTGGAATTTCTGCAGCAACTGGGGCCCTTGCAGGTAATGTTTGGTCTTATTTAAAGTAGTTACACTTTGGCTTAGAATGGACTTCACAGTTGATTTTAAAAGAAGTATATTTTTCTGTTTCTTGACAGATGACCATGATGTCTTGTCTTTCCTGACATTCAGACTTTTTGAGCCTGGAAAGCCAATGGTAAGCTTTTAGTTAATTAAGATAAGCCAAAGCATATCATTTAGAAGAATGTTGACATTATAGCCATGGTAGCGTAGTGGTTAGCACAATGGTGTTAAGGCTAGTGATGTCAGAGTCTGGAGTTTACTTCCAGTGTTCTCTGTAAGCAAGTTTGTATGTTTCTTCCTGTGTTCAAGTTTCCTCCGGGGTGCCAGTTTCCTTCCGCAGTCATTGGTAAATTGGTCCATAATTGCACTGGGATTAATCATGATGGGTTGCTGGGTGGCACGGCGCAAGGGCCTATTCCATGCTGTATATCTGAATAACTAATAACAATAAATAAAAATTAAGTATTGAAAAAATTCAAATGTAAAGAGGCTTAATAAGAAATGGATTCCCTTTTTTCTCCTTGTGAGGTATTGAATAGGTAATTTGCAATAATGTCATGGTATTTTTAAAAGCTTGTATGTATTTAAGTTCAGAGTTCAAAAGACTTCAGTGAGATATAATGTGCTAAACATTAAATATTATGAATTGCCCTTGGCAAAATGCAGAGACCAGTTTTAACTGTGTTAAATTATCTAAAGAGCAGAATAAATTCCTCAAGTCCTGGTATTGTTGCCAGCAAGCATGATCTTGGCTTGCAGAAACTACTGAAAATACTTTAGGCTGGATTGCCAAAACCTTGCAACAATAATGATCTGCTACAAGTCCTTTAGATTGGTGGGAAAAGAACAAGAATCGGACCATCCAATGTGCTCCATCACTTTTTTTGCTGAATAACCATAGTCAACTATTCTTGCTCTTGCTTATAAGCCTTCTCCTGCACTTGGTGGATTTGGCAACTTTTTCCATGATGTACTGGGTTACATTAATAGATTCTCATGCTGATAACTAGGAATAAGAAAGCAAATTTTTAATTAACCTTTTAAGAGTAAAGATGGAAATCTTTCAGACCTTGTGCAAAGTAAATAGTCTATCATTTGTTGTTTCAAAATATTTGTGAAAGAATTACAAAGGACCTACATTAAATTAATAACTAGATTTTGTTTTTGAGGCTCAGTAGTTTGCTATGCAGTGACTATTACTGTAAAACTTAACCTAGATAACTGGTTCAAGATCTGAAAGCATCTTACCAGCAGAATTGGTTTGTGAGAGAAATACAAGGTCAACTGAGTTTCGGGGTTCTCCCTTGAATGCATTGGAAAATGGAGGAACAATAAATTACTGGCAACAACCAACATCTGTGCATTAAACTTGCATACCTGGCGATTTCAAGTTGTTAGTTTTATTTAATTTTAATAAGGAATGCTGAAGTTGCAATTTAAATTAATATCTGACAATCCTGGCTGATGGTTTCCCTAAGGCAGGGGTTCCCAACCTTTTGTATGCCGTGGACCAATAACATTAAGCAAGGGGCCTGTGGACCTCAGATTGAGAACCTCTGTTCTAAAGTGTTGATCAGCTTCAGAGTTAAAACTGTAAATAAAGGACTGTTAGTAAGCAGCTACACACACAAAATGTTGGAGGAACTCAGCAAGCCAGGCAGCATATATGGAAAAGAGTACAGTTGATATTTCAGGCCAAGGCAAGCAGCAGTTCATTTTCATAAACTCCTAGTTCCCATTGCTGCAAAGAGTTTGATTAAAAGATAGCATTCAAAGCAAATAAACTGACCTGACCTTCAAAATGTTCAAGGCTAAAAGCCTTAAATCTGTGCTAGTGGACAAAATGTTTGATTGTTGGCTCCAGCAAATGGGGAGAGAAGGAAAATGGAGTGAATACATCAAATATGTCAAATAAAATTGGCAAAATAGACAATTTATTTTCAGATCTGTGGGGGCATTGCTGAAACGATATAAGCTGTACATATTCTTTTCTCAGCCTTTTGATTGTGGTATGGTTTTGTTCAAACAATCACTGAAACATTACGCATTTGGTGTGAATTATGGATTTTAATAATCTCCATATTTTAGATATTTATGATTTGTTCTGTGCAAAATGTAAACAATAGAGAAATTGCAATGATATTTATTAGCAAAACCTATGACGCAAAATGAAGTTATTCATCAATTCTGCAATTATTTTGTTTCCACTTCATCGAACACTGTGGCACAGAATTAGATCCTTTGGTCCATTTAGGCATGCTGAAAAATGCTGCCTAATCCTATAAACCTGAACCCGGACCACAGCCTTCCATAACCCTTTCATCCTTGTACCCATCCAAATTTCTCTTAAATGGTGAAATGGAACCTGCATCCACCACTTACACTGGCAAATCATTCCACACTCTCCCCAACCTCTTGAGTGAAGAAGTTCCCCCTCATGTTCTCTTTAAACATTTCATCTTCACTTTTTTTTTCCCAGAATACTTGCATGAGGTCTCAGGTGAGATTATTGTGCAAATTTAAAACACATGGGATTTGCCATAAACTGGTGACTTGCACGGAAAACAGGTGGCTGACAGAAAATAAAGTAGAAATAAACAGGTGCTTTTCTGAGTGGTGATGATTAGTTCAGTGTCAGAGGGATCATTGCTGAGACCTCAGATATTTGTAAGTAGTGGTAACGATTTGCAAGAGAGAACTTAATGTAATATCTCCAAGTTTTCAGGCGAGGCAAAGCTGGGTAGGAGAGAGAGCTTTGAGGATGCAGAAAAGCACCAGGTTGATTTAAACTAATGGAGGTGGTGGGCAGATATAATGAGGCTAAATCATAAACAGGAGAATCTGAAGATGCTAGGAATCTAGAGTAACACGTACCAAAAGCTGGAGAAACTCAGCTGGTCAGGCAGCATCTATGGAAGGATCTTGGCCCGAAACATCGACTGTTTATTCCTTTCTTTGAACACTGCATGACCTACTGAGTTCCAGCATTTTGTATGTGTTAATGAGGCTAAATGCAAGGCCATCTATTTGGCAATAACAGGCAGGCAGTTTGTTATCTGAACGGCAGTCCTTTGGAAAAGGGCAAGTTTCAAAGTGTCTTTGTTGTCCTTTTGCCATGTTTACAGGTACAGGGATGTTGTACTGCAATTGATCAGTGCCTTGGTGACTCCATGTTTTGCTTGTTAATCTGATTATCCGTAACATAGAAGGATATTCTTACTATGGAGAGTTTGGTGAAAGTTGACCAGATTCTGGGTAGTAGGATTGACATGAAACAAATGGGTCAATTAGGCTTGTATTCACTAGATTTTAAAAGATTGATAGAGGATCTCAGAGAAATCCACAAAGTTCAAATTAGATTGGATTTACACATGAAGGTGAGAAGAGAGCACAAGCAGAATATGGGTCATAGTAAAGGATAATCTGTAGATCAATAGATGGAAAATTTTCTTGCATCCTGTGCAAGTTATTATCAAGAGGTTAAGGTCATATCAATAAAGGGCGAGCTGGAAGAATTAAGAGATAGGGTGTGGGGGATGAATGCTGGAACAGGGTATTGTGTTTAGAATGATTGGCCATAATTATATTGACTAATGGAACAAAAAAGGGTGAATGGCCTACTCCAATTTTCTAGTTTTACTTCAATTTTTACCAATGAAGTAATTAGTTAATAATCAGCTTTGGAAAACGACTTGTTGGACTTCTACAATGAAAAGGAAATTATTCTGGGGGTTATTCTGCTCAAAATTAGTAATCTTTCATCAAATTTGCTTGCCTCATATAAATCTGACATAGCTTTCCTAGTTGAAGACCAAGAAAATTCAGCCAATAACTTTGTGGTTCATAAAGAAAATTGTAAATTTTAGCAAGTAGCCACTATCGGTCATGTGGACCAAAACTGGCAAATGGAAATAGATCTGGAAAAGTTTAAAATATTTGATCTAGGGAGGGTGAACAAGGCAGAGTAAGAGATATGTAGTATGTGGGCATGCAGTGAAGTCCAGAGGAAGCCAAAGATATTGGCATTCTAAGTTCTCAAATCTCTGAAGGTGATAGGGAAGGTGGTTAAAGGATGCTCAAAGCATTTTTTTGGTCATGCCATAGAATACAATGACATGGAAGCCCCGCAAACTTGTGGAAAACATTTCTTGGGTTACAGCTAGGTTACAGCATACGATACTGGTCCCCTGATTTCAGTGAAGATGAAAGTTGTAAGAGAATGCTTCCAGTAGTTGAGAACTTTAAAAGGAGAGGTGATTTGGGAATGTGAAGAACAAATTAAGTTTGAGGGAAAATTTTTAATTGAGCTGTATAAAATTTACAACATTAAAGTATATGGAAGAATCTATTGCCAAACCAGATGATATGTTAGGGGCAGGTACAATTACAGCATGTAAACATTTTGGCAGGCATGGAATAGTTTGAGACCATAAAACATAGAAGCAGAGTTTGTTCATTTGGCCCATTGTCTGCTTTGCCTTTCCATCATGGCTGATTTTATTACAGTATCCCCTCGGCCCCATTCTCCATCCTTCTCCCCTTAACCTTTTAACATCCTTACTGATCAGGACCTCCAATTTAATTATATCCAATGACTTGGCCTCTGCAGCTGTCTGTGTCAGAGATTCACCATGTGGGCCAAAGAAATTCCTCCTCGACTCTGTTTGGAAGGATATGGGTTAAATGCAGGCAAATGTGATTGGTGTCGGCAGGGTGAACAAAATACACAGATATTTTGTTTTGTGTATCACGAAATAAGGCAGTAGAAGGAGATAGGATTTAAGATGAATTCTAGGATTAGAAAAGAGTTCAGGAAACTCAACAGACCAGCGAGCTGGAAGGTAGAGCCTCGGGATCTATCGTACCCCTTCACCTTGCATGATTCTTCCATAAGGGTACCAACTTATTCCCCTGTTCAACATGGACCTTAGAATCTGGGCCCTTCAACTGGTGGCATTGTACCAAACTTACAATTCCAACTCTCACAACAAGTTCAATTATGTTACATGTTTTATAGAACTATGGAGCTTTTCCATTGATGCTTTCTAGATATTCTAATAATTAATCATGCCTTCATTCTCTATCGCAGTATCTTTTATGACTGACTTCAAACATAATTTTAAATTTGATGTGGTTATAGGAGCCTGCTGATTCAACAATTCCCCAAGAAGAAAAGGAGAAGTATAGAGAGGAGTATGAAAATTTCCAGCAAGCACTTGATAAAAAGAAAGAGGAATTCCAGAAAGACCATCCTGATGTGCAAGGAGAACAAGGTTGGGAGTGTAGATGTAACAGTTTTGGTTCAAGTTTTTGTTTCCCAAGGCTTTGTTAGAAAAATGTGTGGGCATAATTTTCACTGATAAAGTTATGGCCATCATACAGAAGTTATATATTTATTCATTTTGCTTTAAGTACAACACTGAGCATTGACAACTGAACTGCAGTCAGTAGTAGCGTAGAGGTTGTGGTTTTTGGCTGCATTTTTAGCATTAATGTGGATCTGTGCACTTACTGTTAGTTAAATGCTTTGCATTGATAGTTGAAATACCTCTTGCAATTTTTCATAACTAAAAGTAAAATCCTCCATGAGCTTTAAATGGAAAGTACAAAGCAAATACTATGCAGAGGATTTTTGTTTAACAGGTGGGAAACGGGGCAAGAGAACTTGTATTTCAAAGTTTGAAGTAAATTTATTATCAAAGTACATATGTCACCATATACTACCCTGCGTTTTGTTTTTGCAAGTATACACAGTAAATCCAGGGAACAATAGAATCCATGAAAGACCACTTCTAACAGGATGGACAAAGAACTAATGTGCAAAAGACAACAAATTTTGCAAATATAAAAGAGAAAAAAAAAGCAATAAACATGAAGAACTTGAGATATGGGAACAGTTTGGTGATGGGATGAATGAAGTTATCCCCTCTGGTTCTAGAGGGGTAATTGTTCCTGAACCTGCTGCTGTGGGTCCCGAGGCTTCTGTACTTTCCTGATGGCAGCAGCAAGAAGAGAGTACAGCCTGGATTGTGGGGGTCCTGGATGATAGGTGCTGCTTCACTGCCAGTGCAATCCCTGTAGATGTGCTCAATGGTGAGGAGGGCTTTGCATGATGGAGTAGTCTATATTCACTACTCTTTGTAGATTTTTCCATTCAAGGGCATTAGTATTTCTATACCATGTCCTGATGCAACCAGTCAATATATCATTGACCACACATCTATAAAAGTTTCTCAAAATTTTAGATGTCATGCCAAATCTTCGCAAACTTTTAAAGAAGTAGGGGTGCTGCCATGCTTTCTCTGAAATGATAACACAGGAATTTAATATTGCTGACCTTCTCCACTTCTGATCCCCTGATGACTGACTGATAGACTTCCTGTTTCCTCTTCTTCAAGCCAATAATCAGATTCTTGGTCTGCTGATGTTGAGTGTGGGGTTGTTGTTGTGGTACCACTCAGACAGATTTTCAGTTTCCCTTCTATGTACTGATTTGATTCTGCCTATGACATTGGTGTCATCAGCAAACTTAAGTATGATGTTGGAGCTGTGCTAGTCTTGATCATCATTAAAGTGAGTAGAGCAGGGGGTTAAGCACAGAGCCTTGTGGTGCTCCTGTGCTGATGGAAACTGATGGAGATGTTGTTGCTAATTCAAACTAGGGTTTGCAAGTGAGGAGATCAAGGATCCAGTTGCACAAGGAGGTATTGAGGATAAGTTATTGAAGATTACTAATTAGCTTTAAGGAAATGATGGTATTGAATCTTGAGCTGTAGTTGATAAAGAGCATCCTGATGCATGCTGACTAAAAACAATTTCAGAGTATCAACGTTGGATTTTCCAGAGTCAATACCATTTATTTCAGTAACAGAAGGTTTAATTGAGTTCATTATTCTTAACTAGGATTCAGATTTTATTTTAATTTGCCTTCACTTATTTGTTATCTAAGCTAAGGCAAATCACATCAAAACCACAGAACAGCGTATTTAGTAAAATGTAGGGAGTGTATAGGCACTGAACTTTTTGAGCTTGGGACTATAATAGACCCTTCAAGCTGCAGTAATAAATGCTGACCTTATTAGTAATGTCCTAATTCTGAAAATGAAATTTTAGAATTGGAATATCCCTATTAGAATCCAAGGTAAAATCTGTTGAAATTGTACAACCTGTGAAATGAACTTGGAAGTTGCTTCGTCTGTGTTATTTGGATTTCAAATCAAAATAATTGACTACCATTAAATTGAGTCCACTGAAGGGGAAGTTAACCAGAATCCAGTTCCCATTTGAATGTCAGTTAGTCAACGTCATCCTTTTAATGAGTGACGAGGAAGACCATATATAGATAAAATTAAAAACAAAAGAATAAATTACTGCCTGGATATTTATTTCCTTGAAAGAGAATTTTCTGATTACTTAAAATTAAGGTAGAATTTTGCAGTATGTATTTAACTCTTTTTATTTGCTCTTATTTCCCTTTATTTGCTCTTTTAAACTCCATGTTCTACACTGAGTATAAATAAATAAGTAGTTGCCAAATTGTCTAAAGTCTAACATGTTTTATTGCAATTCAGTAGATGACATGTTTGAAAGTGTGAGTGAGAGAGAGTTACGACAGATCTTTGAAGGCCAGAACCGAATCCACCTCGAAATCAAGCAGTTGAACAGGCAACTCGACATGATTCTGGATGAGCAGAGAAAATATGTGAATCTCGTAAGCGAGGAGATATCAAAGAAGGGAACAAATGTTGTACCACAGATGGGACAGGTAAATATGTTTGACAGAGTTAGATCGTTGAAGTAAAAGCACTCCTTCAGTTTCTTGTTCAGCATAAGATCTGCAAATATGAGTGCTATAGTTATGTTATTGTTTTGCTCCTCATCATTTTCAACTCTTTATTAGTTCCCAAGATGTGAATGAAACAGCAATAATTTTGCTTTCTTTATGTTGTGTTGTCTTGACCTTAAAAGGCAAATTTCCTTTTGTGCCCTCTATATGCTGTGACTTGACAGTTTAATCAACCTTTGAAACTAAGTTCTGATAATGATAAACTTAACACTCATTTGGTGGAGCAATTTTATTTATCTGAGTTGGTGGATCATATGATTCTTGTACAGAAGTACATAAACCTGTACCTATCTGATCTTTATCTACAAATGTTCTTTTCTATTGAGTTGAAGTCACTCAATTTGAACTAAATGTTGCGAAGCAAGATTGTGGTCAAAAGTGATACATTGCCTATTAAAAGTATTCACCCCTCTTCCCCCCCCCCCCCCAATATATTGGCAAAATATCCTTTAAATCATGTTAGGTTTCTTTTAATGATTTCAGATTTTCAAAGTATACAGTATGTAAGAGAGATTTACTTTTTGCTAATGTGGATCCATCCCCAGTTCAAAGGACTTGATGATCATCTCAAACTTTAATTGGCAGCCAAATGAGAACTGCAATTTAATCGATTAAATCAGCAAAGATTAAACCTCTTTAGGAGTATCCTGTGATAGGGATGGAGGTGTGGACATGTTTTAGGATCAGATGAGGGAAAATAATCAGGTCATAGCATAGGACCTTGTCTTTTGAAATACTGCATTCTAGATGCATTTTTTATGTTTTAATTTTTTTCATAAGACCACCTATCAACTCTAACTAAGTTAGTATATTACCAGTGATGCTGTCATGTCTGCTCCAGTGTGTGCTGTATGTTCAGTTTTGTGTGTTGATGTAATAAAAACAAAAATGGTTCCTTCTAGAAATGCTAACACAAGTATTATAGTATTGTTAACTAGGAATTGAGTACATTGGTACTCAGATAAAAAAATCATTCTGTATCTATAAGTATAACTTCATTAATTTTTTATATCGATGAGCGTTAGGAACAGTTCTTAAGTTGGTTATTACGTTTCCGACCCAATTAATATTGAACTTATTGTTGGTTTCGTTTAGCTACCTCAAGCAGAATTGGACAATGTTGTGAAATACCAGCAGGAGGTGCTGAGGCATGTTGGTGAACTGAAGTGAGTGACTAATAATTCTGGTCGGTAACATTTTATGTTATATATTGAATGCAGTTTAATCCTAACAGCATGAACATCATCTGTAGTTTCTGGTAACCACTCTGTTTGCCGCCAGCCTCCCCCGCCTTGTTTTCCTTTATCCTAACATCTACAGTACTTTGCAAGAGTCTAAGGCAAATGTATATAGCTAGGGTGCCTAATATATTTGCATTGTATTGTCGTAATTTTATGTATTGCACTGTCCTGCTGCCACAGAAAAAGATTTAATTTCACGACATGTAAGTGATAAACCTGATTCTGATATTTGTCTCTACTGTGGACTGAGATGGGAAGGAGGCAGGGAGAGAGGAATCATGGTTGGAAAAGGGGAAGGGAGAGGGGAGGGAGCAGGAAGCACCAGAGTGACATTCTGTGATGATCAGTAAACCAATTGTTTGGAATCAAATGACCTTGCTTGGTGGTTGCAGCCACGGCTCTCCACCCTCACCATTCCCAGCATCCTTTGTTCCTGCCAGATTTACAAACTCGCTTTCCACTCCAGGTTGACAAACACGGTACTATGTAAAAGTCTTGGGCACCCTAGCTATGTTTACATGCCTGAGGCTTTTGCACAGTGTTGTACACCGCTTTCTTTATTCTCCCTATTCTCCCTCACTCTTTCAACCTGCCCATCTCCCACATAGTTCTCCCTCAGATTCCCCTCCATATCTCCTTTATTCCATTGTTCACTGTCTTCTATCGATTCTGGCTTCTTCAGTCCTTTGTCACCTTCACATGTCAGCTCCCAGCTTACATTGTTCCTACTCCTGTTTTCCTTACTTGTCTTTCATTTAAATCTCACCCGGATCCACTCTTTCCCTCACCTTTTTATACTAGCTATCTGCCCTCCTTCTTAGCAGACCTAATGGAAGGTCTTGATTCACAAAATTGACTACCCATTTCTCTCTGTAGATGCTGTCTGATCTGTTGATCTAGATCTCCAGCACCTACAGTCCCTCTAGTTTTTTAAAAAATCTTGTTGTGATAAAATGTTTTTTTTTAAAATTTGGTGTGAAGTTAAACCGTTCCTCATCATCCAGCCATTGCATCCCAAAAATGAAGAAGTTCTTGCGTAACGGTAATCTTCTTGACTTGGCTTTGAATTTGTATTTCCTTCCAGCAAGAAGTTATTCTATCAAGGTTGGAAATGACAGCAGCCAGTAAATCACTGAATCAAGTTTTGTGTTGTCCTGAAATAACAACCAATAACTTAAGCTGCTATGAATAAAACAGTGAAAGCTGAGATATTTCCAAAACACATACAAGATTATTTTTTGGTACAGGGAGATTAAACCTTCATGAAAAGAAATTGCATTCAAAAATAACTGCTTAACATTATATGTTTATTTGTTTTTGTTCTCATATACTGTAAAACAGCATATAAAATGAAAAATAAATATAATTCTATATAAAATTTACTAATATGGGAAACCTTGAGTATTCACAGTTTCCTGAATTATTTCTTTAATTAAAGAGATTAAACAAGGTGAGGTGTTCGAGTTCCCAGCTAAAGGTTTGGGGATTTTTTTTGATCAGCTGTGACAGTGCATTCTGGAGCTGTTTGTAACTCCTGATCTCTCATTGAAAAGTGGTGCACAGAAATTTCCCAAGGAATTGATTTTTGAGATTTAACCAGCCTTTATGTTCAAAACTGTTGAAGTTTGCATATTTACACCTTTCTAATGATTCCTGTGCCTCTGTTCATTTCCTGAAATCCCCATTCATGTTGGCTTTTCGCTTTGCATCCATTGTATAAATCCTACCTTCACTTGATCTTTCTCACCCATCACCTCCATAGTCATTGGCTCCTATCAGGCTCTTGAACCAGTGTGGATAACTTCACTCACCTCAATGCTGGTCTGACTCCACAAGCTGTAGAATCACTTTCAAGGACTCAGCAACTCATGACCTCAGTATTACTTACTTGACTTTATTATTTGCACGATTTGTCGTCTTTTGCAGACTGATTGTTTGACAGTCTTTGGCCAGAGAAACGTCTTCCACCATGTGTTTCGAATAGAATAAAAACTAACCCACCCAGAAAATGGTATATGTATTTTTAAAAACAGCTTGCATAAAGGATGTGATGTTCATTCAAAATGAACTGCACCTCTGTAGACCAGAAGCTTTGACATTAATAATTTTCCCATTGATTTGTATCCCTATTTACTCATTCACACAAGTTCTACCATTTTATCTTCAGCACTGCATTTATTCTGACCATTTTGAGACCTTATTAAGAAATCTTTTGTTGTAGTGTGCATAATATGGTCAAGCCAGTATTTAATGGCCATAAACTTTTTGAACCACTTCAGAGGGATATTGCAACACAATACTCTGAACAGTCTATGTAAAGGTGGCAGGTTTGCTTTCCTGCCGGAAATCTTTTGAACTCATTGGATTTTCATAACTTTGTGGTCACCAGATTTGCTAGTGCCACCTTTTAATTTACTTCAATTGTAAAATGTTTCTGCTTTAAATTAGTGAAAGACAAATTTATGGTTGATATGCTGTTCTTCATCTAAACAATAAACATGCCATATAGTGGCAGATAATGTTGAGGTAGCAAGGAGTCTGCAGAAGGACTAGGACAGGCGAGCAGAATGGGAAAGCAGTGGCAGATGGAATACAGTAGGGAAGTGTATGGTCATGCACTTTGGTAGAAGAAATAAATGCATAGAGTATTTTCTAAATGGGGAGAAAATTCAGAAATGGGGAGTCCTTGTGCAGAATTCCCTGAAGGTGAACTTGCAGATTGAGTCAGCAGTGTTCCAGCATAAACAATTTTCATGCTCTCAGACATCCATTTCACTTGGTTCATAAGGCACAGTGGAAGGGTATTTGCCCCATCAGGTCCCTGCCACCTTTCACCAAAGATATTCCGTCATACTCATTCCCTTGTTTCCATGTATCTCTCAAACTTTCTCACTCACATAACTATTTTTCACTTCCCAGTTAATTCTCCTTTCAGTTACTTAAAGTAGACAGTTAATAATATAGCCTCTTGAGATTCGAGGAGAAATTGAAGCATGTGATTAAAATTCATAGTTTATAAATTAATTGCTGCCACCATCCGACGCCATATTTCTCCCATTCATTGTTAGGAAGTTTTGTTTTCTCTTTCTAAATTATAAAATACTGCTTATATTTAAATTAATGAACAGTTAAATAACATTTGCAGCCTATTAAGTTTATTTAACGTGTTAAAGAACTCCATGTTTCCAAACAGTGTGTTAAATGTTACTGAGTTACCACGGCAGCTGAGCCTAGAGATTGCAAACTTGCAAAATCTTACAAAATTATAGATTAAGCAAATCGGCAACCTTATTACATCATTGAGCAGACTTTGATTTTAATAATCTTGACTTTATTTGAAGACAACGGATTAGATTTTTTAGCAATTACATCCTTGTCTCATTCCATCTTTTTGTACTTTCAAGTGCATTACAAGATGGCTTGCCTGATAAAAATTTACTAGATTAAACAACGTCTAATAAAATATAACATGAGCAACAATCTCAGCCAGGTTCTTAAGAGAGCATCTCCTTTGTTTCAAATTGATTTGCTTGTTTGAATGTCTCAGAATTACTAATCAGTTTAATCAGAAGAACTAAAATATCTAGAGCAAGTTGTAATTTTCAAGTCAACATCTCCTTTATTAAGCAAAGATCCTTGTCAGAAGGATTAAGAAAATTGTTATTGGTAATACTCCTAAATTATACAGTATCTCCTTGTCCAACAGGTTTGTAGCTTAATTTCTGAAACATCCTTCTGTGACTTCTTTGTACCTTGAATCTAACAATTTAATTTTTACATATCATTCCTAATTGATGTTTTTGTAAGATGTTGTGTTCATGTCAATGCCCCATTTATTAATCTGTAATATCCTCTTAGAAGAACGTAACATAAAATCATACTTTCTATAACTAACATCATGTCAGTACATTTTAGTTCATGGTCGAAAGATTATTTGATTAAAAATATCCTTGTGGGCTGGTTTGCTAGAGCTGTTCGGGTTTAAACAAAGTTGGCAGGGAGATGGGAGCCGGAGTGATGAGGCTGAGGATAAGTTATTTAGTACAGAAGTCGATGCAGTGTGTAGTGAGACTGGGGATGGACAGGCAGATGATGCAGCAAAATTGCAGACAGTAGGATGAGGTGGAACAATTGAAAAGGATAATGAATACAGGACTGATAGAGTTATATTTTAATACATGCAATTTATGGAATATGTTAGATGATCTTGTGGCACAGTTAGAGTTAGCAGGTATGGTGTTGTGGGCATCACTGAGAAATAGCTGAAAGAAGATTATAGTTGGGAGTTTTAACATCCAAGGATACATCTTGTATTGAAATGATAGGCACATGTAGGCAGAGGGGGTGGGGTAGCTCTGTAAAAACTGAAATTCGTAAATCAGAAGATGCTGAATCCTTGGGAGTAGAGTTAAGAAACTGCAAGGGTAAAAGACCCTGAAGGGAGTTGTATACAGACTTCTGAACAGTAGCTAGGATGTGGTATATAAATTGTAACAGGAGGTAAAAAGGCATGTAAAAAGGGAAATGTTATAATAAGACATGGACGATTTCAATATGCAAGTAGATTGGGAATATCTGGTGCTGGGACCCAAAAGAGGGAATTTGTAGAATGTCTGAAATGACTTTTGAGCAGCTTGTGGCTGAGCCCACCAGGGAAAATGAAATTATGGATTGGGTGTTGTATAATGAAACAGATTTGATTAGGGAGCTTAAGGTAAAGGAACCCTTAGAAGACAATGATCATAATAGAACATTTACCCTGCAGTTTGAGAGGAAAAAGCTAAATTCAAATATATAAGTATTACAATGAAGTATAAGGAATTAGAGTCATGAGAGTGCTCCACTAGTTAACTGGGGAAGGAGACACTAGCAGAGATGACAGCAATGGCTGGATTTTTTAGGAGCAATTCGGGTGTGATATCCCAAAGAAGTAGTATTCTGAAGGGAGACTGAGGCAACAGTAGCTGACAAGGAAAATGAAAGGCAGCATAAAAGCAAGAGGGGGAATATAACAAAAATATTAGTGGGGAGTTATAGGATTGGGAAACTTCTTTAAAAACTAAGGGAAGGCAACTAAAAAGCCATAAAGAGAGAAAAGATGAAATATAAAGATAGGCTAGCCAAAGATATCAGAGGATACCAAGAGTTTTTATTCAAATATATAAATATATTTCAAATGTATTGTTATGATCCCGGCCCCCTCCTTTGTGAGAATCGCAAGAGCACCCGTTGACGGGGGGGGGGGGGGGGGGGGGGGGGGGGGGGGGGGAGGTCAGTAGACCCAGTCGGGGAGAGAGAGAGAGAAATGTGCCAAATTGCACGTCCCACCCGGGATACAGAATAAGACAACAGCGACTATTGTCTCATGGAGACCACGTGAAAAGCCCTCGGGCAAGGTGGGCTGGTTGAGAGAGAGATTGCATCATCCCAACCTGATTGACACCAGCGACTCCATGAGGAAGTATAAAGGAGAGTCTCAGGGGGACAGCCCCCTCAGACGCACCAAGAAGACATGAGAGAGTGATCCCGCAGCAGCAGGAAGCCATTCTGAAGGAAGCCACGTGCGTTAGATTCCGGGATTGGAATTTGTGGCTGGAATCACAGAAAACCGCTTTTAACTAACATCGGGGAGAGGAAACCAACGCTCCCCCGATTTCACGGACACTTCATCAAGACTTGGCAAGTTCTTTCTCTTTTTCCCCAATCTCTCTCTCTCGGTCCCCCCACATGAGACCCAGCGATTTTCAAAGGGCTGAGGCCTGCAGACTTTCTGAGTGACTTTTATATTTCCAACGGACAATCTGTTAACCCCTAGACAACAACAGAGCTCATTTAATGATGAGTATTACTATACCCGCGCTTTAGATTGAGTGTTGACGATGTGCACTATCTGAATGTATGTATTAACCCTACTTTTGTGTCCCTTTATCAATAAAAACGTTTGAAAATAGTGACATCAGACTTCAACGGACCTCTCTATCTTTGCTGGTAAGTTCTCCAGTTACGGGATTCGTAACAGTATAAAGAGTAACAAGGTGCTGCACATGAGGTTCATTAACAACATAAGAGCCCATGATATTACAGGAAGATGAGATGGATAACATGGATAGATGATTTGCAGGGGGTAAAGAGTTGGATAAGAGGCTGATTCTTGCTGGCTGCCAGTGACAAGTGATGTTAAGCAGGTGTTATACATCAGTCATTTGGATTATGAAATTGATAGCTTTGTGGTTAAGTTTGCGGATGATACAAAGATAGGTGGAGGGGCAGGTAATGTTGAGGAAGCATGGAGTTGTCAGAAGGACTTGGACCAATTGGGAAGGTGGGCAAAGTTGCAGCAGATGGAGTATAGTGCAGGGAAGTATATGATCATACACTTTGGTAGAAGAAATAAAGACAGATTATTTTCAAAATGGTGAGAAAATTTAAATATCAGAGGGGCAAAGGTACTTGGGAGTCCTTGTGCAGGATTCCCTAAAGGTTAAGTTGCTGGTAAGAAAGACAAATACAATGTTAGCATTCATTCAAGAGTACTAGAATATAAGAACAAGAATGTGATGTTGAGGCTTTATAAGGCATTGGTCAGACCGCACTGTAATGTATGGATCTGCAGGGAGCAGCTTATTTATTTCACACAAATTTTGTGACAGTTAATTTTAGTCTATATCTCACATATTTCATAAACCACTGATCTGAAATTTTAAAGGTGAATTTGTTACCTGAATGCCCCTAATACAGTACTTGTAGCTGACCTCTAGACATGTTTGTGATGATGGTCAGAACTTAGGTGGAGTTACAGTAAAACAGTGGTAGATCAATTGCTAAATCCTGTATACCAATCTGATCTGCAGTCACAATGAATATAATTATTGGAAGGCGGTAGTATACTGTATATTAACTTGGAAGTTCTGTGGAGATCATATTCTACGTACTGTGCTACGGAAAGGAAATATTGGCCTTGATAAGTTACAGTGCAGAGTTATTGGAGACGGGGCTAATTAGGTTAGATTATGAATACTGGTTAAATGAACCTTTTTTTAAAGGTGTGTTCTAAATGAAATTTTTGTGTTTTCCTTTTTATTTAACCCTTTTCATTATGTTTAGTTTGAATATTTCCTGATGATATCTGTGTGTTGTGCATTATGAAGTAAATTGTATATGAGTTTCTGATCACTCAAATTATGATAGACTACTTTGTTTAAATGTTGCTGGATTATCAGTGAAATCAGCTTTTTTGTTTAAAATACAGCTATAAATTTATAAATAGCTCTTGCCTTTCTGAAATTTTCATTCAAAATAAATTCCTTGTATATGAAGAATACATATACAACCAAGCCGCCACTTGATAACACAGTAAATTAGTGTTATAATTGGAAGATTAAATCTGCATTGTATGAAGAGATGAAAATATTGTAAATGAGATAGGAAGCTGGAATAAGGAATTCCTTTTTGCCTATCCATTAATGCTTTAGTTTCTTGCTAGACTATTCTATCTTTAATTTCCTTATCAATATCCTGTTTCTTGTTTGCTGAGTTCTCAAATTTTCATAATCCTGGCATTTATTTAATTTTTATCACCTTTTTAATTGGCCATGTAATCAAGGTAGCATAAAACTTACGGCATAAAGCGTGTGTCCGGCATAGATATCCTGTAAACGTCCTATGTGTTTTGCACTGTTATTTTTAAGCTGGTGTTAACTCTAGTTATGCTGCTAAATGAAAATTCAAGAACTGTTTTCGATGAATGCCATTATAATTATTTCAGCACTTGCCAGATTTTATTTGTGGAATTGCATATTTTGACTGGTCATTCACAAGTGTCAGTCTTGTTCCTATTTTAATGGGTAATTACTGAAAGTTCTATTCATAACTAGTGACATTTGCAAACAAAATTAGAACAATTGTTTATGGTTCCATTGAAAATCTGTAATGACTTGATTTCTAACCCCTTGAATACTTTGAATTAGAAAAGTGCAATGAACAAATTGCTTTTCAAAGTAACATGGGTCCCTCAGCTATGCTTTTGATTTAAAAACAATCAATAAATGCATAATACAAAGGAAAGAAATGTTCACTTTTTAATTCCTTACAGATTTAAGCAAAGGTTTAAGGCTGGTTTCTTGACATCAAACATGATACTAGGCAATATGACTCTCTATTTATGAAAAAAATGCTGTTTTTGATTTTAAGTTAATTTTTCTTAACTTATGGTTTGAAGTTCACTGCAGTTGCACAATTTTTTAAATAACAGTCCTTTTAAAACTTTGTTGTGAAATATATGCCTGTACCAAGCCAGTTGCTATTTACTGCCATAGGAGATTCCTTTCTCCTCATTTGCTTGACTATTGCTGTTTGATAAAGTGTGTAGAGATTTATGAGGAACCAATCTGAATGAAATGTGTGGTTTCAGACAGATTAACTGAGAAATGGTTCAAAGATCAAATTCATGATTGTGTATTATGCTCACAGACAGGGATTAAAAAGCCCAATAAAATTGCCTCTAGCACTCACTCTAATCTACTTTAGAAAAGTGCAAAGCCATTGCAATAACCTCCCAATGTGTCTGGTATTTGTTAAAATCACACATCTCAAAATTTTTTTAAAAATATGCAAAGTATTTGACTTGTCAATTGGTATAAAAGAATAAGAAACATTTTTAAACTTCCTGTACTTAAAACAGAATTTGATATTGCTTTTCCTTTTACACAATGTGCTTAAGGTAATTTCTTAACAAAACCAGTGTAATTTCCATTGTAAATTATAAACTCAGTCTAATTTGTTTGAATCTAAGAAATGTAATCTTCGATTAAAGGAATAATCTTGCCCTAAAGGTTTGTTATTTTGCCTTGATTAAAACAAATGAATGTCTTAGCCAATACAACTTTTAAGGTGAAGGCTATCAATAACCTGATAAACTGAGTAACTTTACTACAAATTGTAAATTTTATTACATAAGACATCAATTTCATTCAATTGTCCTTAAACAGTTTAACAGTTTTTCTGTTATGTTAAAAATAAAGTTCAGCTAGGAGAAGGGTCTTGAAGAATGATGTTTTTGTCAAGTTTTTGATTTGAAGATTTGAGTACTCAGCATGGATGAGTGTGTTTCTCAGACAGAAGTTTGTTACTGGAAATGGCCCACTTGCTACTTAATTATGTCCCTTGAAGAACATAAAATGGTACAGTACAGGAACTCGCCCTTCAGGTCACGACGTCTGTGCTGACAATCATGCCAATGTAACTGCACGTCTGCCCAGATATGGTCTGTATCCTCGATTCTCTGCCTGCTTCTGTCTGTCTAAATGTATCTTAATCTGCTGTTGTATCTGCTTCCCTGGCAGTGCATTCCAAGTGCCTACCACACTCTCTAAAACAAAACATTTGCCACATAAAGTCTCCTTTAAACCTTTTCCTCTCTTACCTGAAAACTATGCCTTTCCTTGACATATACATATATATCACTCATAATTTTATGTTCTTTATCAAGTTACCCCTCAGCCTCTAAACCTCCAAGGCAAACAATCGAAGAAGGATACAATGGGGTCTTTTAAGAACCTCTTAGATGGGTACATGGAGCTTCGAAAAATAGAGGGCTATGCGCTAGGGGAATTCTAGGCAGTTTCTAGAGTAGGTTACATGATTGGCTCAGCATTGTGGGCCGAAGAGCCTGTAATGTGCTGTAAATTTCTATGTTCTCTATGTAAGGTTCAGCATAAGAATTATATTGATGAAATCTATCTCAGCTTTTCAGTGGGCAATCTGTAAAAATGTATATTTAGAGTCATAATCATGTTTAATATCACCAGCATGTCATGAAATTTGTTAACTTTATGGTTGCAATACAATGAAGTACATGTTTAATAAATATAAAGAGAAAAAAACTGAATTACATTAAGCATACATTAAGTCTATTAAATGGTTATGTTAAAATAACTAGTGCAAAAAAAAAAGTAGTGAGGTAGTGTTCATGGGTTCAATGTCCATTTTGAAATTGGATGGCAGAGAAGAAGCTGTTCTTGAATTGCTGAGTGTGTGCCTTCAGGCTTCTGTACCTCCTTCCTAATGGTAACAATGAGAAGATGGCATGTCCTGGATGGTGGGGATCCTTGATGACGGACATTGCCTTCCCAAAGCACTGCTCCTTAAAGATGTCTTGGATACTACAGAGGCTAGTACCCATGATGGAGTAGATTAATTTTACATGTTTCTGCAACTTAATTCGATCTTGCCTCTGCCCATACCAGATGGTGATCCAGCAGATAGAATGCTCTCCACAGTACATTTATAGAGATTTCTGAACATTTTGACAAACCACATCTCCTCAACCGCTGAATAAAATATGGCTGCTGTCTTGCATTTTTTTGAAGCTGCATCAATATGTTGCATCCAGGTTAGGTCCTTTGTGATATTGACTCCTAGGAACTTGAAATTGCTCACTTTCTCCACTTCTGGATTGGTTTGTGCTCCCTCATCTTGCCCTTTCTGAAGTCCACAATCAGGTCTTTGGTCTTGCTGATGCTGAGTGCAAGGTTATTGCCGTGAAACCACTCAACTAGCTGGTATATCTCGTTCCTGTATGCCCTTTCATCACCATCTGAAGTTCTGTCAACAATGATTGTATCATTAGCAATTTTATAGATGGCATTTGAACTATACCTAGACACACAGTCACGGGTGTCGAGAGAGAGCAGTGAGTTAAGCACACACCCTTGTGGTGCGCCAGAGTTGATTGTCAGCAAAGTGGAGATATTATATCTCGACTGGAAAAATATAGGGACTGGAAACATTTTTTTTTCCTCCCAGTTCTGGTAAAGGGTCTCAGCCTAAAATGTTGACTGGTTATTCTTTTCTATAGATGCTACTTGGCCTGCTGAATTTCTCCAGCAATTTTTTATGTTGCTAGGTATTTGGATTGTCCAAGTGATCGAAGGCTGTGTGGAGAGCCATTGAGATCACATCTGCTGTAGATGTGTTTTGAATAAGTGTCAAATATCCTTTGAATCAGTTCAAGGATACAAGGCAGTTCATATTCTGAATACATCCTTAATCAATACATTGATATATCTATAAAAGTCAAATACTGAAGTTACTGGAAGTACTTAGCAGCTCAGGCAGCTTCTGTGGAAAGACTTGTAAACACCAAAGATCTTGTCACATTTTATTTTTGCAGTTGGAAATTTGAGTGCTTATATTGGTTGTTGCATTTCACATATTTCATCAGTTGATTGCAGTTCAGTATCTTCAATCTTATGAAAACTGACAAGTAACATGAAAACTAACAAGTAACATAAAAACTAAGCAGGTTGGTTAACATCCATGAAGAGGAATAAACAGCATTCCTAGTAAAGAGTCTTGCCCTGAAGTGTCAACTGTTTATTCCTCTCCACGGATGCTGCTTGACCTGCTGTGTTCCACTAGCATGTGTGTTGCTCAAGATTTCCATCCGAAATGCAGAATCTCTTGTGTTTATATAACTTAGTAATTGTCTGTCTTTGTAGCATTACTTTGAAAGTTTTGAATGTAGCCAGCTATCTAACTATTCACATTGACATTTGTCTATCTCTTTAGGAATTCAGTAACTAATGCCCTGAGTCAGGCAGCTCAGCTTCCAGGTGGTGCAACTGGAGGGTATGAAATGACTCAGCATTTCAATGATATCAAAGAACACCTCCATGTTGTGAAAAGAGACCTTGGTGCATTGGTACAAAGAAATGTAAGTGCTTCAAGTCTTGTTTCAGAGTTCAGAACAAACTCAACTTGTTTGTTATGCAATACTTCTAGCTTTTTCAAGCATCCAAAGTCTTTAGATCTAACAATTTTGCTTAATGTATAAGTTAATAATGTAGTTACTAGTGAGATGGAGCTAACAGGAAATTATAATTTTGCATGGCATTAGCATTGCCCACTTTTTGATGTAGTTTTACTGTTCATTTGATCCGCTCCTGAAGACTAGCAGAGACTGCAAAACTCCTTTCGATTTTAATAAATGAGTAAATTAATGATTTGTGAGGTAGGGCAATTTAACATTTCCCTTTGCATCCCCTCTGTCTAGTTTGCAACCTTGTCAACTATTTTTTTGGACCCTAGACAACTGTTTCTGTAGTTGATGTGAAGTTAGCCTGCTGGTCCTAGACTCACCCACTGAGTTTGATGCAGTCTGTACCTCATGATTGCTCCTCTTTTGATCACTGTAGCTGCACTAAACCTTCTGTGACCCCCAGGGTTCAGTAAAAATCAAGTCTTGCTGCTGTAGCTGTATCACAAAGTGCAAATGCACAGTAGCAGCAACTAAGGCTCCTACAGGAACTGGAAACAATTTGACTGCTCTTGCTGTCAAGACCTCGTCAGGAGTTACTGATCATCAGACATATTAAAAATATTTCAAAATTAAGCCAAGTATATGGGACAGAATTAAACTTTGGTAACTGGAGGTAGCTGCTTCGAGCTCGACTAGATCAATTAATATTTCAAAGCTGTGCTGTTTGAGGATTCTACTGTATATTTGCTAATTAAAAACTTAATTCATGACTAATGTTTTTTTATGTAACTCACAGCTTAGTGTGCTTAGTCATGTGGTAGAGCAGGCAATGTGTATAAACATTCAACTTCCATCGTGTTTCTGTACAATGGCGCTATGGTGTAGAACTGTCCAAAACAATGGATGGGAGATATGTGGCAGTGAGATATGGAATTGCCATCCACAACAAAACATGATCTGGTCTGATTCTCCGTAGAAATTCACATATGAAACACCATCTGTCTTGTATAAAGGTAATACTTGCTGTTTCCCTTTAACCTATCTTGTATACTCATCAAATTAGATAAATTCCCTTGAAGGGTTTTCAGAGCAACCATTTTGGTCAGGTCTTCTGTGAAACGGAGAATACTGGGACTTGACTAACTTAGCATCTCTCAATTTTGTCAGGTCTATTTTTCTTACATCACAGATTGTGGACATTTGATCCATTGAGTCATTCTCATTGGACA
This sequence comes from Hypanus sabinus, assembly GCF_030144855.1. NCBI lineage: Eukaryota > Metazoa > Chordata > Chondrichthyes > Myliobatiformes > Dasyatidae > Hypanus > Hypanus sabinus. Next base: position 94,861,828 of record NC_082719.1, read on the forward strand.
GATGAGTATGTCCTGCGGAATGACCCATAGGACGTTTTCTAGGAGTCTTTGGCTGACTCGTGGAGAAGTACCAGTCACCCAGTTATTTCCCTTTTAACCTTGTGTCTCATACATGTCAGTTAAAACCCCCTGATTTTCTCACCAGCCACATACACTTGTAATTGGTTAAATGTCTAACAATCAGTTCCCCTTTGAGGCGAGGGAGGTAACCAGGTAACCTGGAGGAAACCTGTGCAGTCCCAGGAGAGCATGCAAACTCCACACAAATGGCAACAGAGATCAGAGATGAACTTGGGTAACTGGAAGCAGCTGCTTTGTATTTGACTGGATCGATTAATATTTCAAAGCTGTGCTATTTGGGGATTCTACTGTATATTTGCTCATGTAAATCATGACTCATGTTTTTCAACAGGTAAATATTGAGAAGCCGAAATGCCCAGAATTACCCCCATTCCCATCATGTTTATCTACAACTCATTTCTTCATGTTTGTGGCCTTTCAAACGGTATTGTTCATTGGTTATATAATGTATAGGTAAGTATAATTTACATTGATGAAGAGGGTTTTATTTTTGGCTTTTAATGCTTATAAGGATGCAATTAGTGAATTTTAATTAAATTATAAGGAAATTTACATGGAATATCCAGCATTCATTAGCACTAATTTTGTTTTGGCTTAAATGCTGTCAAGATCAGTATCATTGTTCAAAATCAGCATAGTATTGTTGACATTTTTGAATTGAATATAATGAATTAATCTTGTATCTGGTGTATTTTTCCTAATGGTACATATGAACTACTGGTCAAATTTCTAGTACTTGACTACCAGACACTTTAGGGTCATGCCAAGTAGCATTGGCAAACCACATAACTCTGATCTTTGATTGAGCAAATCTAAATGTTTGTGAGTGAGTCCAGTCATAAACATAATGTCCAGAGCATGAAAATGGATGTTTGCATCATACTATAGACTTTCTTTACAGCCACCAGTTTGTTCTTGCAGAATACTGTTCCTTCCCAAAATTGCTGATCTTTTCCCTTCGTCACTTCATTTTCTTCCCTCTGTGACATCCCTCTCAACCATCCATCCCTCCTTTCATAATGACATAAACATTCAAACTCGCCCCAAATTAGATATCCACCCTGACAACTTGGGGAGTAAACCTTTCAATGACGATCAAATCTTCAATCATATTCAAAGGTTGTAAATTCCAGGTGTCTTCTTATAGGAAATACTTCCCTTTCATAAGCTTTCACTGGCATCAGGGTCATCTTACCCTTGCAGTTTCTTAGCTCAACCCGCAAGGTTTCAACATCTTCCGATCCTATGTCACATCTTTCTGCTGATTTGGTGCTATTTATAACTAGCAGACCAATGCCACCCCCTCTGCCTACCTTCCTATCCCTCCGATGCAACGTGTAACCTTGGACATTCATCTTCCAACTACAACCATCCTTCAGCCACGATTCAGTGATGGCCACAACATCATACCTGACAGTCTGTAATAGTGCAACAAGATCATCCTCCTTATTTCATATACTCAGTGCAGTGAGATATAACACTTTGAGTACTGTATTTGATACCATTTTTGATTCTGCATCCATAATGCACTGATACTCGCCCTGTTGGCTGCAATTTTGTCCTATCATCTGCCTGTCCTTCCTGACTGCACGCAATCTGCTTTTTCACCTTATGTCCTATCCTGAGTCCCTTCACTCAGTTTCCCACCGCCCTGCCAAATTAGTTTAAACCCTCCCCAACAGCTCTAACAAGCCTGCCTGTGAGAATGTTGATACCCCTCGTGCACAGAATCTTCTGTCTGTTCCTATGACTATTGAATCCCCTATCACTTCCACTCTCCTCTCCTCCTTCTTTCCCTTCTGTACCATGGACCCATGCTCAGTGCTGGTAACACGGTCTCTGGCACTCCCCTCGGAGTTCAAACTCCACAACGGTATGCAACACAGTATATTTATTATTTTGGGCAATAGCCACAGGGGTGTTCCGCTTGAACTGCCTGTTCACATTCCCAGCTACTCTCCTCTTGCAACTTAGGGGTGGCTACTTCTTCCTACCTCTGATCGATAATCTCCTCACTCTCCTGTACAAGCCAAAGGTCATCCAGCTACTGCTTCAGATCCCTAACAAGGTCTTCAAGGAGCTGTATCTGGATGCATTGCACGCAGATGTGGTCCCCTGGGAGGCTCTGGGTCTCCCAAGACTCCATCCCCAGCATGAAGAACACACAATTGCCATTTACTACACTAGGTACAGTAAAGGGGGAGAAAGGGGAACCTTAAAAGAAACTCCCCAAAACCAGCGCCTCTTTTGAGACAAAGCCTGACACTCCCACTCTCACCACTGGCCTACTCCCAACAATAGCTGCCCCGCTTGTCCCTTCTGTACTTTTAAACAAATGTCACTGACTTAGGCACTCATAATTTTTTCCACATGGGAACATGCATAAATTTATTTAGTTGCCATTAATTATCCTGAGAAACAAACAAATATTTGCAGAAAATTCTGGAAAAGTGCAAGTGGGGCAGCATCTGTACAACCAAAAGCAGTTATGTTTTTGTGTCCTGGGCTCTTTATCAGATGAGCTGAATACGCCATAATTTGTTGGGGAGAAGCCGTAGTTAAAGAACGAAGATGTTTCATTCTTCAACAAATCCAGTTAAACCTTTTATCTATTCCCTCCGTTAACTGCGCTGTAAACATTTTAAACCACTTTTTATAATACTGTTTACATTGTAAATACATGCTGGCTTTTTATGTATTTTTGCATATTTTATTCCTTATCCGAATGAAGCAACAATTCCTTTGCACTGCTATCCACTAGCTTTGCATCTTTGATCAAATGAGCTTATTCTTATGTCCTTCTATCAGACATTCGTTTTATTTCACCATCACGCTTCCCTATGTTAGTTCAAAGTTCAAACTAAATTTTTTTATCAATGTCTGTATATATCAGCATATATAACAATTACAGCATGGAAACAGGCCAACTCGGCCCTTCCAGTCCATGCCGAACGCTTACTCTCACCTAGTCCCACCGACCTGCACTCAGCCCATAACCCTCCATTCCTTTCCTGTCCATATACCTACCCAATTTTTTTTTTAAGTGACAAAATCGAACCTGCCTCTACCACTTCTACTGGAAGCTCATTCCACACAGCTACCACTCTCTGATTAAAGAAGTTCCCCCTCATGTTACCCCTAAACTTCTGCCCCTTAACTCTCAACTCATGTTCTCTTGTTTGAATCTCCCCTACTCTCAATGGAAAAAGCCTATCCATGTCAACTCTATCTATCCCACTCATAATTTTAAATACCTCTATCAAGTCCCCCCTCAACCTTCTATGCTCCAAAGAATAAAGACCTAACTTGTTCAACCTTTCTCTGTAACTTAGGTGTTGAAACCCAGGTAACATTCTAGTAAATCTCCTCTGTACTCTCTCTATTTTGTTGACATCTTTCCTATAATTCGGTGACCAGAACTGTACACAATACTCCAAATTTGGCCTCACCAATGCCTTGTACAATTTTATCATTACATCCCAACTCCTATACTCAATGCTCTGATTTATAAAGGCCAGCATACCAAAAGCTTTCTTCACCACCCTATCCACATTAGATTCCACCTTCAGGGAACTATGCACCATTATTCCTACTCTGTTCTACTGCATTCTTCAATGCCCTAACATTTACCATGTTTGTCTTATTTTGACTATTCCTACCAAAATATAGCACCTCACACTTATCAGCATTAAATTCCATCTGCCATCTTTCAGCCCACTCTTCTAACTGGCCTAAATCTCTCTGCAAGCTTTGAAAACCTACTTCATTATCCACAACGCCACCTATCTTAGTATCATCTGCATACTTACTAATCCATTTTACCACCCCATCATCTAGATCATTAATGTATATGACAAACAACATTGGACCCACTAGTCACCGGCCTCCAACCTGACAAACAGTTATCCACCACTACTCTCTGGCATCTCCCGTCCAGCCACTGTTGAATCCATTTCACTACTCCAATATTAATACCTAACGATTGAACCTTCCCAATTAACCTTCCGTATGGAACCTTGTCAAAGGCCATACTGACATCCATATAGACAACATCCACTGCTTTACCCCCGTCAATTTTCCTAGTAACCTCTTCAATAAATTCAATAAGATTTGTCAAACATGACCTTCCACGCACAAATCCATGTTGATTGCTCCTAATCACAGACTGTCTATCCAGATAATTATATATAGCGTCTCTAAGAATACTTTCCATTAATTTATCCACCACTGACGTCAAACTTACAGGCCGATAGTTGCTAAGTTTACTCTTAGAACCCTTTTTAAACAATGGAACCACATGAGGAAAACGCCAATCCTCCGGCACCATCCCCGTTTCTAATGACATTTGAAATATTTCTGCCCTGAGATTCATTTCCTTGTGGGTATTCACAGAACAAAGAAATAAAATAGAATTAGTGAAAAACTGTTCACAGAGACTGACAAATAAGAAATTTGCAAATACAGAAAACAAATCATAATGATAATAAATAATACTGAGAGTTGTTAAAAATGAATCCATAGATTGTAGAGTTGATATCTTTATCAGGTCATTATCCTTCCCTACTTTAGTATAGAGAATAGCACAGGTCCTTCTGCCCATAATAGTTGATTCTTTAAACGACTCCACGATCAATCTAACCTACAGAGAAAAGAAAAGCTACCTCTTCTACCTAGATAAATTTGTGTCCCTCTGTCTCTGTTCTTAGAGAGGATCTCAGATATGGAACCAAATCACAAAGGAGAAAATCTGCAGATGCTGGAAATCCAGGCAATGCACACAAAATGCTGGAGGAACTCAACAGATCAGGTAGCGTCGATGGAAAAAAGTACAGTCGATGTTTCGGGCCAAGACTCTTCAGTAGGACTGACTGAAGGGCCTCGGCTGGCAACACCGACTACTTTTTTCCGTAGATGCTGCCTGGCCTGCTGAGATGCTCCAGCTCTTTTGTGTCTTGCCCAGATGTGAAAAATTACCTGTTCTCTCATCTGCTGATCTTTTTTCCCCTTGGTGTTTTGCATTTAAATTTGCATTTGTTTTAGTGTCAATAATTACCTATCTTAATGCAAATAATGAACACACACTTTAATGGTTTAAACCTTTAGTGGTTTAGGCTGTTGTGTTAAAAGAATTCTGGCAATAAAAACTGTTCAAATTATATTCCTTATAACTCCTGCTATACATCTATCTTTGGTATTTTTGGAAACAAATGAAAATCAATCCATTTGTGGAGACACAAAGTCAAAAGTGCGATTCCTTTGTGTCCCCTCCCAAAAAGTTAAAGTGAATGGTATCTTGCCTTTTGCACTTCTTTAGGCTGAATAATGGTATATTTTTCATCTACTAATAGTTATTTCTTTCTCTCACAGGAGCCAGCAAGAAGCAGCTGCGAAGAAGTTCTTTTGATGTTACTGTTCTTAGTTTTTACTTTGATAGTGCCCTGTGATGAAACAAAGGAAAACTAAATGAATTTTTAAAAAAAAATATTTTTCAACAAACTAAGTTATTGTGGGATGCTATTTCCTTAATTCCAAAATTATTTTGTGCATACAAATTATTTTTCTACAGCTAAAGATGAAGCTGTGGGCAGTTAATTTTTTTTTTGAATTCTGCATTATGGAGTTACAATGTTACAGAAGAATGAAATAGATGTTTACATGATAAGTAAAGCAATAACTGAGAATGCTGATTCTGTTCTTTGGAGGTGTTTGGAAATAAGTTAGTAAGAACTAGATGAAAGTTCTTGGGTGCTCATAACTATTGTTTGACTTTACAACCATATATTGCTTTGTCTGTACCTTTTTTTTTTGAAAAAAGGGTTTTGTAATTACACCCTTCTCTAAACTTGTTCTTCTTGGCTTTAATTCATGTAATTTTTCATGAATCTTTTCTTGCCTTTTTCAATTGCAAATTCAGACTTAATCTTGCATTTCATAATTTAGTCCCAAGTGGCCATTTTGTCAAATCTAACTTTCACCTTAAAGAGTAACCCTGTATCTTTGACATTAGTATCTCTCTCATTAAGAAAGTTGGTTTTCTTTTTTTTTTGTCAAATGTTCAGTTCTTTGTTAAAACCCAAGTATTTTGGAGTTGAGTATCACTCTTGTACCTGGAAGGAACTTCTGGCACATTTTCTCTCCCTTCTAAATGGGATGCAAAGAAAAACTGCCCAAAAGACATGTTAGAATTTTATATAAATTAAAAAGCAAAATTGTCTTTTTCTGTGGTCTCATTCATGTCTGAACTTTGGCCTTTCTTAATAGATGTGCTTAATCTTTTGAATGTGTACTTCCTTTCAAATTCATACTCTCTCTGCTCTGTCCTCAATTTTTTGAACTCCAGATTAATGTTCTTAATTATTTCTATCTGTTCCTTTGTCTGTTGACCTGTAATTTGTTTATAAAATTCAACCTTCTGAACAGCCAGTTATTTTTGTTTGTGCTGCCGACCATTGTGAAAGAAAGTCATTTCAAGCTTGAAGATTGCTTCTATGTATATCCAATATAAAACAACTGATTAAGTTTATCCTAAGGGCACTTGGGTGCCCAATATTTTGTAGTCTTTGACATGTAGCCAAGTACTTCAAAACATCAATCCAAAAAAATCCACAATTTTGTTCAAATTTTATTCTTGTCTAACTTCCTTAGAGACTCATTCCAGTAGCATACTGTATAGTGTAAGGCTGAAAGTGTGTGTGTTTTAAATGTATGAAAAATACATGCTCTGATAATCAATATGTATTTGAATATCCAGATCATTCTTCAGGTCAATCATGTTGAAGAAATCCTTGAGGATGCACAGACTTGCTCTGAAGAATAGGCCATTCACCCCTAGTTTGTAAATGTAGATAATTCTTGAGATTTGATTCTTTCCCAACCATGGCAGTTGCATGCACTCCCCGTTAGAGTCCTTTATCCCCCAAGTCTTGACCAACTGCATTAGAAGCGTTATGGGCCATCCGTGCACTGGTGGGTAGTGTGGATTGTTGGCTGGTTATAATTTAAAATAGAAAAGGGAATTGTATACAGTAATGGACATTTGAAGATCATCTGTGAAATTTCCTTTATTTTTTAAAAGAAAGGAAATTGTTTTTTTTATTAATGTCCTCTTGCAACTCAAGGAAACCAATTTATATTTGGGTGTTGACAGACTTTAACCATTCAACTATGAAATGTTTTAATGAAATATCTTGTTATATTAAAAGACAAGACGATTGAATGGTATTAAAACTGTTTGAAATTAAGTTTACTGAAGGCTTTCATTATTAATACCTTCTGCATAGTTGTCTGAGTTATTCTCATTTAAAGAAAATCAGCAAATAGCAGCACAAGTGGAGTTGGTGTCTTCCTATTAATGGTTCTCAGTAAATTTGCAGTGCAAAGTAAGTTTGGAGAACAGTAGATATATAAAACATGATTGGTTCTCATGGTCCATAAAGGAAAGAGCTGCTACTATCTCCTATGCTAAGCTTCTTTCTCACTTAATATATCTTGAAGTGAAGTGAATCAGTAGACATGCTATCCATCACTTGTCTTTGTCTTAAGTGTCTACTCACTAAACAAGAGCTTGTATCAAGTATCTTTATTTGCAGGTGCAATTGCATCAGCTAAGCACCATTTACGAAAGACAAATTAATCACAGATTATTACAAGAAATTAGTTAGAATAAAAGACTTTTAATGCAAGTATTGCTAAGCTGTAGTGGTTAGTATTTTACCAGTAGGTTCAAGAATAGAATGGTTGAAGGAAGTAGCTGATTTTGAACTGGTGTATGCTATTTCAGGCTTCTCTATCTGATGGCAGCTGAAAAACAATGGGATACCCCAGATGGTGTGTGCTTAGCCCACTGCTCTATATACTCATGACTGTGTGGCTAGGCATAGCTCAAATATATCATCTATAAATTTGCTGATGATACAACCATTGTTGGTAGAATCTCAGGTTGTGACGAGAGGGCGTACAGAAGTGAGTTATGCCAACTAGTGTAGTGATGTGGCAACCTGGTACTCAATGTCAGACGAAAGCTGATTGTGGACTTCAGGAAGGGTAAGACAAAGGAACAAATACCAATCCTCATAGAAGGATCAGAAGTGGAGAGAGTGAGCAGCTTCAAGTTCCTGGGTGTCAAGATCTCTGAGGATCTAATCTGGTCCCAATATATCGATGTAGTTATGAAGGAGGCAAGACAGCGGCTATACTTTATTAGGAGTTTGAAGAGATCTGGCACGTCAACAAATACACTCAAACACTTATATAGTTGTACCATGGAGAGCATTCTGACAGGCTGCATCACTGTCTGGTATGGAGGGGCTATTGCAGTGTGACGAGATCTGAAGGACGATTCTAAAGTGGGCTGCCCCTTTAAACGAGAGAGAGAGAGGGAGCGAACAGCTTGTGTGCTAATTCAGCAGCAGGCGAGACAAAGTCTGAGTTGCCTTGGAAACTGAAAGGCGGAGCTATATGATAGACAACTGGTGTTCCGCACTGCTGAGATGTATGCAAGGTCAGATGACTTTTTAATCAGAGACTACGCGAGACGCACGACGCCAGAGGCAAGGAGGACCCTGGTGAGCTTTGAGTACCCACGACAAGGGTGGGGTTTTTGCTCACAGTGTGAACAAAGGGGTGACCGGTGGGGAGCTATTGGTGTGTTTAATCCTGGTCTGGGGTTGATAACTCCACCACAGAAGACGGCATCCCCTTTTCTGTGGTCACAAGTTGGTGACTTATTTTAAATAAGTTTCGAAAACAGGAGGATGACGTGGAGGATCGGCATTGGAAGATAAACCAACACTCTAACTCTCTCTCCAAATCTACTCAAACCAAATTCCAGAACTGAACTGATTACTTTTACCATACCACCGTAAGACTGTATCACCTAATCACCTGAGCTGGGGAAGCTTGGGAATCAAAAGAAGCTGCAGAAGGTTGTAAATTTAGTCGGCTCCATCTTGGGTACTAGCCTGCAAAGTACCCAGGTTAGCTTCAGGGAGCGATGTCTCAGAAAGGCAGTGTCCATTATTAGAGACCTCCAGCACACGGGGGCATGCCCTTTTCTCACTGTTACCATCAGGTAGGAGATACAAAAGCCTGAAGGGACACACTCAGCGATTCAGGAACAGCTTCTTCCCCTCTGCCATCCGATTCCTAAATGGACATTGAACCCTTGGACACTACCTCACTTTTTTTTAATATACAGTATTTCTGTTCTTTGCACATTTATCTATTAAATTATACATTGATTAGTGTTTTTTAATTTTATTTATTTATTATTTTTTCTCTCTCTGCTAGATTATATATTGCATTGAACTGCTGCTGCCAAGTTAACAAATTTCATGTCACATGCCAGTGATAATAAACCTGATTCTGATAATGGGGATCTTTGCTGATCGGTGTTGTCAATAGTGGGGAAGAATTTACATCATAAGAGCATAAGGAGCAGGAGTAGGCCATCTGGCCCATCAAGCCTGCTCCACGATTCAATAAAATCATTGCTGATCTGGCTATGGACTCATCTTCACTTACATGATATACTTGGCAGAGTCTCCTTTTCTCTCTGCCACTTTTACATTTGAATTGCTGTATCAGACCAAGAGGCAGCCTGTCATGATTCTTTCAATAGTACGCCTGTAGAAGTTTGTTAGTGTTCAGTGAAAAGCTTAACCTAAGAAAGTAAAGACCCTTGCAGACAGTAAGCACCATTTTACACAACATTCATCTGGCTGAATCCAGCTTCCTGAAACAGACAGTCTATTCTGCACTCTAAATGGGAGGAAGTTGACAACAGAAAGGAATTATTGATGTGTTCAAACTGCAATTTGTCAAGCAAACTATCTCCTTGGAATCACTGATCTATTATTTTGGAACAGACTAAATGGGCTGAGGGGCCTGTTACTGTGCTGTAGTGCTCTATGACTGTCAAAGTGGGGAAGGAACATTCAGGATGGGATTGAAAACGTGAAGTGCAAGCACTACAAATACACAGAAAGGACTGAAGGAATGCACAGTCTCACGGCCTATCCACTAGCCCGCCCCATCTGTGGAAGAGTCCATAGTTCCTAAATTGGCCTCATCAGCCAGCTGTTCAAAACAGATGAGGATCAATGTTTTTCTTGGCCAGAAGGGTGTCAATTCTGTGGAATTCATTACCATGGATGGCTGTGGAGGCCAAATCATTGAATATATTTAAAACAGATTGATAGGTTCTTGAATACACCATAAGATATAGAACAGAATTAAGCCATTTTGCCCATTGAGTCTACTCCAACATTTCATCATGGCTAATCCAACTTTTTTCTCAGCCCCAGTCTCCTGCCATCTACCTATATCCCTTCATGCCCTAAGCAATCAAGAATCAGACAAGTTAGGAAAGCATTTAATTGGAGTAAGGGGTAATATGAATCTATCAGGCAAGAACTTGGAAGCATACATTGAGAAAAGATGCTCTCAGGGAAATGAATGGCAGAAATGTGACAAATGTTCAGGGGATTTTTGCGTGGTGCTCTGCATAGCTATGTTCCAGTGAGATGGAATGGATGGTAGAGTACAGGAACCTTGGTGTACAAAGGCTATTGAAAATCTAGTAAAGAAGAAAAGCTTACGAAAGATTCAAAAAACTAGGTAATGATAAAGATCTAGAAGATTATAAGACTAGCAGGAAGGAGCTTCAGAATGAAATTAGGAGACCCAGAAGGAGCCATGAGAAGGCCTTGGCTAGCAGGATTAAGGAAAACCCCAAGGCATTCTACAAGTATGTGAAGAGCAAGAGGATAAGACGAGAGAACAAGACCAACCAAGTGTGACAGTAGCAAAGAGAGTATGGAACTGGAGGAGATAGCAGAGGTACTTAATGAATACTTCACTTCAGTGTTCACTATGGAAAAGGATCTTGGCAATTGTAGGGATGCCTTACTGCAGTTTGAAAAGCTTGAGCATATAGACATTAACAAAGAGGATGTGCTGGAACTTTCAGAAAGCATCAAGTTGGATAAAGCTCTGGGCCTGGATGAGATGTACCCCAGGCTTCTGTGGGAGGCAAGGGAGGAGATTGCTAAGCCTCTAGCAATGATCTTTGCATCATTAATGGGGATGGGAGAGGTTCCAGAGGATTGGAGGGCTACAGATGTTGTTCACTTATTCAAGAAAGGGAGTAGAGATAGTCCAGGAAATTATAGACCAGTGAGTCTTACTTCAGTGGTTGGTAAGTTGATGGAAAATATCCCGAGAGGCAGGATTTATGAACATTTGGAGGGGCATAATATGATCAGGAATAGTCAGCATAGCTTTGTCAAAGGCAGGTTGTGCCTTAGGATCCTGATTAAATTTTTTGAGGATGCAACTAACCACTTTGATGAAAGTAGAGCAGTAGATGTAGTGTATATGGATTTCAGCAAGGCATTTGATAAGGTACTCAATGCAAGGCTTATTGAGAAAGTAAGGAGGCATGGGATCCAAGGGGACCAGGCTTTGTAGACCCAGAATTGGGCTGCTCAGAGAAGGCAAAGAGTGGTTGTAGATTGGTCATATTCTGCATGGAGTTCAGTGAGAGTGGGGTGCCTCAGGGATCCATTCTAAGACGTTTTCTCTTCGTGATTTTTATAAATGACCTAGATGAGGAAGTGGAGGGAAGGGTTAGTAAATTTGCTGATGACACAAAGGTTGGATGTGTTGTGGATAGTGTGGAGGGCTGTCTGTGGTTACAGCGGGACATCGATAGGATGCAAAACTGGGCTGAGAAGTGGCAGATGGAGTTCAACCCAGGTAAGTGTGGAGTGGTTCATTTTGGTAGGTCAAATATGATGGCAGAATATAGTATTAATGGTAAGACTCTTGGCAGTGTGGAGGATCAGGGAGATCTTGGGGTCCGAGGCCATAGGATGCTCAAAGCAGCTGCACAGGTCAACTCCGTGGTTAAGAAGGCATACAGTGCATTGGCCTTCATCAACCATGGATTGAATTTAAGAGCCGAGAGGTAATACGACCCTGGTCAGACCCCACTTGGTGTACTGTGCTCAGTTCTGGTCACCTTGCTACAGGAAGGATGTGGAAACTATAGAAAGGGTACAGAGGAGATTTACAAGGATGTTACCTGGATTGGGGAGCATGCCTTACAAGAATAGGTTGAGTGAATTCGGTCTTTTCTCCTTGGAGCGGCATAGGATGAATGGTGACCTGATAGAGGTGTACAACATGATGAGAGGGATTGATCATGTGGATAGTCAGAGGCTTTATCCCAGGGCTGAAAATAAGAGGGCACAACTTTAAGCTGCTTGGAAGTAGGTACAGAGGAGACATCAGAGGTAAGTTTTTTATGCAGAGAGTGGTGAGCGTGTGGAATGGGCTGCCGGTGACGGTGCTGGAAGCGGATACGATAGGGTCGTTTAAGAGACTCCTGGATAGGTGTATGGAGCTTAGTAAAATGGAGGGCTATGGATAACCCTAGGTTATTTTGTAAAGTATGTACATGTTTGGCACAGCATTGTGGGCTTAAGGGACTGCATTTTGCTGTAGATTTTCTATGTTCTAATCTACCAACCACTGCCTTAAATATAAATATAAGTTGGTCTTTACAGCTGACTGTGGCAAAGAATTCCACAGATTCACAACTGATTGGTCAGGATGTCAAAGATTACAGGGAGAAGACAGGAGAATGGGGTTGAGGGTTGAGAGGGAGGGACAATAAATCAGCCAAGATAGAATGGTAATGTTGACTCAATGGGCAGAATAGCCTGATTCTGCCCCCATATTTTATGGTACCAAAACTGGAGTGGAAGCAAATCATCTTTATCCCAATGGACTGCTTAAGAAGAGCTATATATATATGTGTGTGTGTGTGTCTGTATATGTATGTATATGAATGTAATTATCTTTCCAGTTGTTGTTGGCTCCCATACAACACATTTCACATTTAGATCTTACTCCCTTAAGTGCTTCGAGAACTTACCTTCCTGACGCATTCTGCCCTCTGTTCTGAAGAAGGTGTACATGGAACCATTAGAGCACCTTAAACCTTTTGGACCAAATGATTTATTTCTGGCCTAAATACTGCATAATTCTGTATGCTAAGATTTAAGCAGTTGCCTCAGAAGGACATGTGTATTTTTTTTACCCTCAAAAGTTTTGCTGTTTGTTACTTTTATGCTTTAACCAGATGAATTTCAATTATTTCAGCAGTTGGCTAAACATATTTTTAGTAAATGTGATAATTAATGTATTTTGGAATGCAGTAAATTAATTTAGACTTCTTTGAAGCCTGCCACTTCAAATTCAATAGTGTTTTTGCATGGTTAAATCAGCCTTTGAGTCTCAATGTTATCCTTACATCCTAGAATTTTTCTCCTAATAGCAGATCATTAATTAGTGATTAGATTAACAAAAGCACCTATCCACCTTGAGTGTTTGACAAGTTGAGCAATAAGAATAATTCCTAATTTTATTTACTTGCTCTTTTTACAATCACTGTTCGGTGATTGTCTTCTACTCATATTGATTTTACTTCTCTTTTATTTGTTTTTAAAAACATCTGGAAAGGAATTCATCTTTGATCATCAATGTTTAATGTCCAACATAAAAGGAATTTTTTTTCAGTATTCAGCTTACAAATTTTATTGAGGTTGATTTGATGTGACCAAAGTTTGGAAATTAAAGATTGTACCATGCAGGCCATTTGGTTTACAATGTGCTGACCTCTTAACCTATTCCAGCATCATTCTAACCCTTCCCTACCTCCATTTTTCTTTCATCCACTTGCCTATCTAACAGTCTTTTTAATGTCTGTAATATATCTGTCTCTACCACTAACCCGGGCAGAGTGTTTCACACATCCATCAATCACTGTATAAAAAATCCTTCCACTGGCTTTTTCTCCAATCACGTTAAAATTATTCCCTCTTATATTACCTATTTCTGTCCTGGGAGAAAAGTGCTAGTTGCCCTCTCTATCTATGCCCTTAGCCTACACTTCTATCACTTCTACACTGCCCAGCATCCTCTCCAAAGAGAAAAACCCTAGCCCGCTCAACCTATCCTCATATGACACGCTCTCAAATCCAGGCAGCACTCTGGTAAATCTCTGCACCCTCTCTAAAGCTTCCACATCATTCCTATAATAAGGTGACCAGAAGTGAACACAAGAGTGTTCTAACCAGTTTCATAGAGCTGCAACACTACCTCAAAACTGTTGAGCTCAATTACCCAACTATACAGGTCAGCACACATTACACATTCTTAGCCACTCTATCAACTTGTGTAGTAATTGTGAGGGATCTATAGATGTGGACTCCAAGATCTCTCTGTCTCTCACAATACTAAAAATCTGGCCATTAACCACGTACTCGATCTTCAGGTCCAATTTTCCAAATAAGTCAATTCACACTTTTCCAGACAGAACTCCATCTGCAACTTCACAGCCCAGTTCTGCTTCCTATCAATGTCGCACTGTAACCTATGACAACTATCCACAACACCATCAAACTTTGTGTCATCTACAACCTGACTGAAAATCCTTCCACTGCCTCATCCAAGTCATTTATAAAAATCATGAAGTGCTGGGGTCCCAGAACACCACTGGTCACAAAACTCAAGGCAGATGGAGTTCAACCCAGATAAGTGTGAAGTGGTTCATTTTGGTAGGTCAAATATGATGGCAGAATATAGTATTAATGGTTAGACTCTTGGCAGTGTGGAGGATCAGAGGAATCTTGGGGTCCGACTCCACAGGACACTCAAAGCAGCTGTGCAGGTTGACTCTGTGGTTAAGAAGGCATACGGTGTATTGGATTTCAGCAATTGTGGAATTGAATTTAGGGGCCGATAGGTAATGTTGCAGCTATATAGGATCCTGGTCAGACCCCACTTGGTGTACTATGCTCAGTTCTGGTCACCTCACTACAGGAAGAATGTGGAAGCCATAGAAAGGGTGCAGAGGAGATTTACAAGGATGTTGCCTGGATTGGGGAGCATGCCTTATGAAAACAGGTTGAGTGAACTCAGCCTTTTCTCCTTGGAGCAACAAAGGATGAGAGATGGCCTGATAGAGGTGAATAAGATGATGGGAGGCATTGATCATGTGGATAGTCAGAGGCTTTTTCCCAGGGCTGAAGTGATTGCCACAAGAGGACACAGGTTTAGGATGCTGGGAGTAGGTACAGAAGAGATGTCAGGGGTAAGTTTTTTACTCAGAGAGTGGTGAGTGCATGGAATGGGCTACCAACAATGGTGGTGGAGGTGGATACAATACGATAGGGTCTTTTAAGAAACTTTTGGATAGGTACATGGAGCTTAGAAAAAATAGAGGGCTATAGGTAAACCTAGTAATTTCTAAGGTAGGGACATATTCGGCAAAACTTTTTGGGACAGAAGGCCTGTATTGTGCTGTAGGTTTTCTATGCTTCTATAATGCCCTCCATCTAATACCACCCTCTGCTTTCTGAAGGGTCTCAGCCCAAAACTTCGGCTCTTTATTCCTCTCTATAGATACTGCCTGACTTGCTGAGTTCCTCCAGCATTTTGTGTGGATGAAGGAAAAATAGAGGACTA
Organism: Hypanus sabinus; assembly: GCF_030144855.1. Classification (NCBI taxonomy): domain Eukaryota; kingdom Metazoa; phylum Chordata; class Chondrichthyes; order Myliobatiformes; family Dasyatidae; genus Hypanus; species Hypanus sabinus. The sequence goes on from NC_082719.1 coordinate 94,877,443, forward strand.
TGTAGGAGAGAAAAGTAAAGTTGATCTTGGAGTGTGTTAAAGTGTCAGCACAACATTGTGTGGCAAAGGAACTGAATTAGTTAGTTTGATGAACTTTCAATACCATTTTATTAAAGTAAGAACGTACTATTGTTTTGAACATTTATTTCTCTCTGTTCAATATTGCCAAAAGTTTCATCCAGTAGTTTCTAGTTTTCTGGTTATGAATGGTTCTTGGTGGGAACTGGTTACCCCATGTTTGCGCTCACATCTTTATTGACTGAACTTAAAAATAATTGATTGTTTGTAAAAGTTCATGGGGTTGGAAGAAGGATAACACCTTATGTAAATGCAAATCCAAAGACCTGTCAAAGATTAATGGGCAGGATAAAGCCTTGAGATCCATTAGGCTCACTCAGCCTATGAGGTCTTCCTGGCAAGATGAAAATCCAAATTATAAGACAGTCTCATTCATGAGGAAAGGAGATGGGATACAATCAGGGAACCATGGAAAAAGCATTCAGTGACCACTTTATTAGGTGTAACTGTACACCTCTTTAGTGAAAGTGCCTAATCAGCCAATCATGTTGCAGCTATTCAATACATAAAAGTATACAGATGTGGTCAAGAGGCTCAGGTGTGGTTCAGACCAAACACCAGAACAGGGAAGTCATGTGATATAAATGACTTTGACAATGGAATGATTGCTGGTGCCAGACAGAGTGGTTTGAGTATGTCAAAAAAAAATCCAGTGAGCAGCAGTTCTGTGGGCCAAAGGAGAATGGCCAAAGCTGATGGGAAGGCGACAGTAAATGGAAAAAGCTATGCGCTGCAACAGTGGTGTGCAGAGGTACATTCTGAACACACAACACATTGAACCCCTCGAAGTGGATGAGCTACACTCTATGACCTGTTTATTAGGTAAAGGAGGTACCGAATAAAATGGGCTCAAAGTGTATGAGCTGGAGAAAACCATTCAGCCCTTAGGGCATGTTCCATCACTTAATTAATTTGTTGCAGGCCATCAGTCTCAATTTCATGTCCCACTCTCTCACCATACATTTTCATGTGAAGAGACTCCGGGAAATTGTTTTCCAGGCCTCATAGACATCAAAAACCTGTCTAAAGATCACTGGTATTTTTCTGCTAATTCTACCCCTTTCTGAGAAGAGACTTTTGCCGAAGAAAGAGACAGGTCCAGCTCTTCTGTAGAGTATTCTGGTTACATTTTACATGGGCCTATCTTTGACTCATCAGCAGAATATGACTTACTAGCATTTGAAAAAGATAATATTTAATATAAATAAACAAAATACTGGAGGAACCCTTTCTTTGCGTGGCCGGGTGGAATATGTCTCTACCGAAGGGGGTGTAAGGCACTCCTTCCCTCCGTTGACCTGCAGCTCACCCTTGGGTAAGGTGTTGCACCTTCTCAGCCCCCTGATTAGTGTCATGTGAAGCCATATGAACAGATGGTGGATGGTCGTATGAGCAGCCGGTGCGTATCACAAGTCCTGGTTGTGTGACCACTGTCGCCAGGCAGACAATCTGTGAAGAGTATTGATAATGGCTGGGGTCACCCGTCTTGTAAAGAAACTGCCCAGAAGAAGATACTGCTGTGGAAAAAATTACCAAGAACGATCATGGTCATGGAAAGGCAACGATCGCCCACGTCATACAGCACAGCACATAACAAACGAATGGAGGAACTCATTGGGTCAAGTAGCAGCTGTGGAGGAGAGGAATTGTCTCTGTTTTGTGTCCGGACTCTTTATCTGTTCTGATGCAGTGCTTTAACCTGATAATTTGGCAATTCCTCGCCCCTCACCCTGCATACCACCCTCCCCTCCCCCCCATACATGCCCCTTGACCCACTGAATTCCTGCAGTAGTTTTCTCATTGCTCCAGATTTCAGCATCTCTTCTGTCTCTGAATTGTGTAAGATTACAAAAGAGTCAACAAGATGGTGATTATTAAAAGATTACAAATGGAATGTAAGGTGCACACCATCAAGCCACTGGAGCACACAAGATCATTATAAACATCTTTCTCTAAGGCTGTATCTGGTGCAAATGTGAAGTAGATTGAAGGTGATTCCTAGAAATAATCTCATGTTTTCTGTCTATTTTTGATCTGAAAGCAATTTCAGTCTGATCACAAGCAAGAGAAAATCTGCATACAGAATGCTGGAAATCCAAGCAATACACAGAAAATGCTGGAGGAACTCAGCATCAAGCAGAGGGAAATCTGCAGACGCTGGAAATGCTACCCGGCCTGCTGAGCTCCTCCTGCATTTTGAGTTTCAGCCTACTAACATTACGTGGTCTGCACTGAAACAATGTCAAATCAACTTCATATTCTCCAAAACACGTTACAGAGCTAGCCTCTTTATGAATAAAACTTCAACCGAGAATAATAAACCTACTTTACAATCAACTGCACCATCAGGCAAAATTTTAATGTTAACTATTTGGAACTGAATTTGTGTCCAGACATCCACACTTACAAATGGCTTTAAATAGCCCTGTAGGAACTGTTTGTCTTCTCCCAGAACTCTTAATATCCTTATGAATATAAACCTTGTGGTTTTAAATCCTATGCAATAGCATTTCATCAAATAATACCACATTGAGATCATAATTCTTCCATAATGAAAATGTAATCTGCACTTACCAGTGATTTGAATCCCAAGGCTATGAAAATTAAACTGTTTCTGTACTGAAAATATAAAGAATAAGTATAACCAGTGCACAAGTAAAATGGAGAATAAATAATTCAGTAGTTTGTATTGATAAATTGCTATTCATTTTCTTAAGTAATTGGAAATGTGTTCATGGAATGTCACTATAAATGTTTTTTTCTCAAAATTAGTCTCAATACTTCTGAATTTGCACACAGTCGCTACTTTATAAAATACCTCCGGTACTGAATAAAATGTCCACTGAATGTATGGTCATGATCTTCTGCTGCTGTAGCCCATCCACTTCAAGGTTCAACATTTTGTGCATTCAGAGATGCTCTTGAGATACTGCCATATTCCTATCTACTTGAGCCAATCTAACCTTTCTCCTCTGACCTCTGTCATTAATAAGGTGTTTCACCCACAGAACTACCACTCACTTGATGTTTTTCTTCACTATTCTCTGTAAACTCTAAAGACCTTTGTGCAATAAAATCACAGGATAGTAGCAGTTTCTCAGATACTTAAACCACCCCGTCTGCCATCAACAATCATTCCATGGTCAAAGTCATTTAGATTACAATCCTTCCCCATTCTGATGTTTGGTCTGAACAACAACTGAACCTCGTGACCATAGAAACATAGAAAGCATACAGCGCAATACAGGCCCTTTGGCCCACAATACTATGCTGAATATGTACTTACTTTAGAAATTACCTTGGGTTACCAATAGCCCTTTATTTTTCTAAGCTCCATGTACCTATCCAGGTGTCTCTTAAAAGACCCTATCGTATCTGCCTCTACCACTGCTGCCAGCAGCTCATTCCACGCACTCACTACTCTCTGTGTAAAAAAAACTTACTCCTGTTATCTTCTCTGTACCTACTTCCAAGACCTTAAAACTGTGCCCTCTCGTGTTAGCCATTTCAGCTTTGGGAGAAAAAGCCTCTGACTATCCACACTATCAATGCCTCTCATCATCTTATATAACTCTGTCACCTCACCTCTCTTCCAAGGAGAAAAGGCCGAGTTCACTCAACCTATTCTTGTAAGGCATACTCCCCAATCCAGGCAACATCCTTGTAAATCTCCTCTGCACCCTTTCTATGGTTTCCATATCCTTCCTGTAGTGAGCATAACACTGCGCCCAGTGCTCCAAGTGGGGTTTGACCAGGGTCCTATACAGCTGTAACATTACCTCTTGGGTCTTGAACTCAATCCCACGATTGATGAAGGCCAATGCACCGTGTGCCTTCTTAACCACACAGTCAACCTGCACAGCAGCCTTGAGTGTCCTATGGACACTAATCTCAAAATCCCTCTGATCCTCCACACTGCCAAGAGTCTTACCATTAATACTATATTCTGCCATCATATTTGACCTACCAAAATGAACCAATTTACACTTATCTGGGTTGAACTCCAACTGCCACTTCTCAGCTCAGTTTTGCATCCTATCAATGTCCCACTGTAACCTTTGACAGCCCTCCACACTATACACAACACCTCTAACCATTGTGTCATCAGTAAATTTACGAACCTATCCCTCCTCTTCTTCATCCAGATCATTTATAAAAATCACGGAGAGTAGGGGTCCCAGAACAGATCCCTAAGGCACAGCTTTGTGGGCCGAAGGGCCTGTATTGTGTTGTAGGTTTTCTATGTTTCTATGTTTCAATGTTGCTCTTCACAGACTTGTAGAATGCCTTGGGTTTTTCTTAATTCTGCTCACCAAGGCCTTCTCATGGCCCCTTCTGGTTCTCCTAATTTCATTTTTAAGCTCCTTCCTGCTAGCCTTAAAATTTTCTAGATCTCTATCATTACCTAGTTTTTTAAACCTTTCAAAAGCTCTTCTTTTCTTCTTGTCTAGATTTTCAATAGCTTTTGTACACCATGGTTCTTGCACCCTGCCATCCTTTCCCTGTCTCATTGGAACGTACTTATGCAGAACATCATGCAAATATCCCCTGAACATTTGCCACATTTCTGCCATACATTTCCCTGAGGACATCTGTTCCCAATTTATGCTTCCAAGTTCCTGCCTGACAGCTTCACGTTTCTCCTTACTCCAATTAAACACTTTCCTAACTTGTCTGTTCCGATCCCTCTCCAATGCTATGGTAAAAGAGATAGCATAGTGACCTTGTCTGCATGTTTTTACACATTGAGTTGCTGCCACATGATTGGCTGATTAGATATTTGTATTAATGAGCAGAAGTACAAGTGTACCTAATAAAGTGGCCACTGTATATATATCAAGAAAAACACATGACCAGCCATATTTATTTTAGATTACCCGATCATGAATTTTTGACAGTAACATATTACATTCATCATATCAACTGGTAACTCATTCATCATTTAATTGAGACTTTATGGTTCTGACTGAAGGTCACTAATAACTCTTCAGAGAAAGCCAGTAATTCCACTGTTCTGTTATGCTGTGCAAAGACATTCACTTTCCTTTAAATACCCATATTTGATGATAATCTGAATACAGATAGTAACACATTCCAAACACTATATTTTTATACAAATCTCTCTTTGACCTGAATGGTTTTCCAACAGCATCTCCCTGGTCAGCTGGATTAAAGCAGAGATACTTAGTTTCATCTATCAAATCAAAATTTCAATTTTTTTTGTTGATTAAAAAGGGATACTTAATTTCATTTATCACATCAAACTTCCAAATAATGACACAATATATTATTGATTGAAAAGAGATATTTACCAAATCAAAATTTCAAATTATGACATGATTATCATTGATTTAATAGTTACTTAATTGCACTTAATAAATCACAATTATAAATTATGATACCATTTATTTTTAGTTGAATTCTGTTAAAACGAAAAGTAAGCAAAATTCCACAGATAGAGGCTTTTTGCAAACATTAGCTTAAACGTTAACAGAAATAGATGGTGGAGAATATTGAATGTGCAGTGTGATCTGAACCATCTGCCTCTGGAAGATTCAAGAGTTCAATGGTTTAATCCAGATTACCAAACGCAAAGCATTTTCTCAAAGGCATTTTATTGTAAAAGCCAAGAAGGCTGGCCGGTTCTCTCTTCATTTTCCTCACATATACTTTGTATTTGTGACTTTAAAATCTAATTAATTATACCCTTAATGAAAGATGTCTTTCTTGTTGAAATCGATGGTGAGTGGGCAGGTGAAGAATTTAGGACTTGGAGGTGGAGATGAAGGAAATAAAGAAGAAGGAAGTTCCACAGACCCTGCAGCTGCAGCAGGGATGACCAGGGAAGAATATGAAGAATACCAAAAGCAGGTTGTGGAAGAAAAGTAAGTTTGACAAAAAAAAACTATGAAAATACTTTCACTGAATTTAATTCTCAAGAACAGTATCAAGCCATGCCAAAATAATTACAGTTTTGCAGCATAGTGTTATTAACAGTCCATTTCTAGAGATATTTAAAAATATTTATGTTTGCAGTTATATATATAATGATCAATTATTTATTTACTGAACCTTTTGCTATCTATGTATGGATCTGATATAAAAATAATAAAGCCTTTCTATGCATCATTATAGATTAATGTGAATAATTATTATGGAAACAATTGCATCAGGTAATATCTTTAACAAGCAAAATAAAAAAATCTGTAAAATCTCAGCAATGTTCTTGTATCTAACAGAAAGGGCTTTGAGTTTGTAGTTATTTTTCACTATTCCCAAGCATATTCTGTGTTTGTACTGTTTCAGGACACTAGTTTTGACACTATGTATGTGTCAAACAGTCCTGATGAAGGGTCTCACCCTTCAACTGTCTATTCTGCCTGACTGGTTGAATTTCTCCGGCAGTTTATGTGTGTAACACATTTTAAAGTTGTTGAAGGCATGGTGTTAATTATTGTGCAAGTATACTCAGAGAAACCAGAGGAGTAGGCACACATCTTTCTTTATTTTACAGTTTTAAAGTTCACTAAATACCTTATTTGATGGAGGCAGAAAGAAAATAAAACTTATCTGTATTACTATCTGAGTGATGTAAAATGCAGAATCAGAATCAGGTTTGGTCTCTCTGGCATATGTCATGAAATTTTTTGTTATGTGGCAGCAATACATTGCAATATATAATAATAAAAAACTTTAAATTACAATAAGAAATATATACAGTATGTATCATCATCATCATTATGTACCATGCCATGTTGAATTTCATAGGCAATCATGGTCTCAGGACCATGATTGCTCTTGGAAATTTTTTCTACAGAAGTGCTTTGCCATTGCTTTCTTCTGGCCAGTGTCTTTACAAGACAGGTGACCCCAGCCATTATCAATACTCTTCAGAGATTGTTTGCCTGGTGTCAGTGGTCACATAACAAAGGACTTGTGATATCCACCAGCTGCTCAAACGACCATCCACCACCTACTCCCATGGCTTTACATGACCTCGATTGAGGGGCTTAGCAAGTGCTACATCTTGCCCAAGGGTGACCTGCAGGCTATTATTAAATATTGTATGTAGTGCAAAAAGAGAAGAAAAAGAACAGTATTGTACCTGGGTTCATTGTCCAATCAGAAATCTAAAGTTGGAGGGAAAGAAGTTGTTCCTAAAACATTGAGTGTGTGGCTTCAGGCTCCTGTACCTGGTCCTTGATGGCAGCAATGAGAAGGGGGTCATGTCCTGGGTGAGGAGGATGGTTAATCTATCAAATCAAAATTTCAATTTTTTTTGTTGATTAAAAAGGGATACTTAATTTCATTTATCACATCAAACTTTCAAATAATGACACAATATATTATTGATTGAAAAGAGATATTTACTGCAGGGTCTTGTGATCCGAGATGGTGCACTTTCCGAACCAGGCAGTGATGCAGCTGCTCAGGATGCTCTCAATACAACCTCTGTAGAATGTGATGAGGATGGGGGGTGGGAGATGGACTTTCCTCAGACTTCACAGAAAGTAGAGACACTGCTGGGCTTTCTTTGCTATGGAGCTGGTGTTGAGGGATCAGGTGAGATTCTCTGCCAGGTGAACACCAAGAAATTTGGTGCTCTTAATGATTTCTATCAAGGAGCCGTCAATGTATTACAATATTTAGTTGTATTCTATTGCTAGGTGTTCTATGTCCATGTCCAAAAAGGAAAGACATAGCAACTTAAATTAGTCATCCCCTGCTTTTTTAAAGACTAGAATTTATGAAGGACCCTGAGCTGAAGATTTTTAAAAGTTTTCTTTAAAAGTCTAAGTTCAAAGCAGAATTATTATCAAAGTTCATATATGTCACCATATGCAACCCTGAGATTCGCTTTCATGTGGGCTTACTGATAAATCCATAATAGAATCAATGAAAGGCTGCACCAACTTGGCTTTCAACCAGTGTGCAAAAGACCATGCAAGCACAAAAATAAATTAATAGATAGATAGATAAATAGATAGATAAGCCATAAATATAGAGAACATGAGATAAAGAGTCCTTGAAAGTAGTATAATTGTCAAATGGAAATGCTTCTGGCTCGTTGGTCACACTATCTCATGTACGTGGATGATTGTTTGTCTATCTTATCCAATGATGATGTTAAAAATTGTGAAGATGATCTAAGCTATGTTGCAATGTGAACAATGTCACCAGAGAGATACAACTGGTAGATATCAGATAGTTTTTCATTTGACAAAAATGAGACACCCTCTGAAGGAAGAGGCCAGTTCAATCCAATATTACATGATATCTTATATGCTAAAGATCAAAGGAGAATTCTATATTTACAATGCATCTACAATGCTTTCTTTGAATTACATATAACTTTCACACCTCCTTCTTTGCACCACATTCCAGACACCCAAAATGAATGTTAATCAACATTGTCTGGTTTTTCAATTAACTGGTGATCACAGCTCTATGAACCTAATGCCCAGAGCTGTATTTCAAATTTAATCTACAGTCCATGTTCAGGTCTAATGACTGGTTGCTGAAGTTAATATTTTGCTACACACCCTAAATCCAAAATCTGCCCTAACAACCTGCACGAAGAAAGCTGTGTGGGAGAGTTTTTAAAGTGGCAAAGTCATTGCACTTGGGTAGTTCCACTCTCTCGAAAGATAGGTGACCCATAATAGCACCACCACAGACTCTCACCTTACACAAAGTAGTCAGTTACTCAGATGCCTAACTACAGAACATAGAGTGGTATAGCACAGGGATAAGCCCTTCAGCCCATGATTTTGTGTGGGACTAGTCAAGTTAAAGTTGGCACAAAACTGCCTTAATGATTTTACATTAAATGTGTCCCCATCTCATTAGTTAACCAGAAACAATATACGTAGGAGGGTTTCTTGCAATACTGGTTTGTTATCTCTATCTCTTCAACTGTAATATTTATTTATGCTTCTCATTTATTTTGGAGGAAAGATGTTGAAGATTCATTCAAATGGTTTTCCCAAGATACCAGATATAGAAAACAAAAAAAATCAACAGATGTTGGATCTATAGTGTTTATTACTACAGTGGCAATGGAGGCCAAGTACACCACTGGATATGTTTAATGCAAAGGTTGATAGATTCTTGATTAGTCAGGGCATGAAGGGTTACAGGTAGAAGGCAAGAGATTGGGGCTGAGATGGAAATGGATCAACCATGATGAAATGGCAGAGCAGACCTGATGGGCCAAATGCCCTAATTCTGTTCTTATAGCTTATGGTCTTATGGAAATATAAAACAAAAACAGAATGCTGTAAGTATTGAGTACAGAAATAGGGATGTTATGTTATGTTATCATTGTACAAGATGTTGAAGAGGCTGAAATTGGAGTATTGTGTGCAGTTCTGGCCATCTACCTAGAGAAAAGATATCAATAAGATTGAAAGAGTATAGCAGAAATCTACAAGGGTGTTGCTGACATTTGAGAACCTGAGTTATTAGGAAAGATTGAAGAGGTTAGGACTTTGTTCCTTGAATCAAAGGAGAAAGAGGGGAGATTTGACAGAAATATATAAGGTTATGAAAGGTATACTGTACTATGCTAAAGTCTTGGGCACCCTAGATTTTTTATATACTTTCAGATGTTATGGCCTCCACAGAGCCCTGGGATTATCTGGAGACAAAACAAGTGAGATAGCCAAAGTCTGCAGAAGAACTGTGGCAAGTTATCCAAGATACTTGTTACAACCTACTAGTTAATTTTTTTACAAAACTACAGGACAGTGCAGCTAAGAAAATTGATGAGTTTTAAAGGCAAAGGGGGGGGGGGGGTCACACCAAATATTGATTCAATTTAGTTTTTTACTGTTTAATGTACTTTATAATGCATTTTTTTATATTCAGAAATATTTCATCTCATTATTTTTGAAAGCATCTTTGCCTTAAAGAATTTTTTTTCCACATGTTTAAGACTTTTGCACAGTACTGTAGATAGGGTTAATGCAAGCAAGCTTTTTCCACCAAACTTGGGTGAGGCTAGAGCCGATGTCACAGGTTAAGGGTGAAAGGTGAAATGTTTAAGGGGAACACGAGGAAGAACTTCTTCACTCAGAGGGTGGTGAGAATGTGGAATGAGATTCCAGCAAAAGTCCTAGAGTCATAGTCACATAAAAGTACAGCACAGAAATTGGCCCTGTTTCTGGACCTGTATCCCAAGATCCCTTCGTTTTACAGCACTCCTCAGTGCCCTATCATTCACTGTGTAAGATCTACCCTGGTTAGCCCAGCCAAAGTGCACACTTTGCACTTGTCAACATTAAATTGCATCTGACATCTTTCTGACCATTATTGTAGCTGTAGACTCTGATAGGCTTCCTCGCTGTCCACTGCACCCGCAACCTTTTGTGTCATCTGCAAACTTCCTGTTAACCATATTATCATCCAGATCATTGATACGGATGACAAACAATAACGGACCCAACACTGATCCCTGTTGTACTTCATTAGTCATAGATCTCCTGTCAGAAAGGCAACCCTCTACTACCACTTTTCCCACAAAGCCAATATCTAATCTAGTTTACTATTTCATCTGAATGCCGAGTCACTGAACATTTTTGATTAACCTTCCATGCGGGACCTTGTTAAATGCCTTGCTGAAGTCCATATAGACAACATCCACTGTAGACAGCATCAACTTTCCTAGTAACTTCCTCAAAAACTTTATAAGATTGGTTAGACATGACCGACCACACATGAAGCCATGTTGTCAATCCCTAATTAGTCCATGTCTATCCAAATGCTCATATACCCGGTTCCTTAGAACACTTTCCAGTAACGTTCCCACTCCTGATGTCAGGCTCACCAGCCTATCATTTCCCGGCTTATGTTTAGCCCCTTTCTTAAATGGCAGCACAACATTAGCTATCCCCCCATCCTCCAGTACATTGCCTGTTGCTAAGGATGATTTGAATATTTCTGCTAGGGTCTCTGCATTTTCTGTACTTGTCTCCCAGAGGGTCTGAGGGAACAGCTTGTCGGGTCCTGAGGATTTATCCACCCTAATTTGCCTCAGGGCAGTGAATTACTCCTCCTCTGTAATCTTTAGGGAGTTCATGAAGTCAATGCTGCTTCATCTTACTTCTATAGACTCTGTCTGTCTGTCTCCTGAACGAATACAGAAGCAAAAAAAAATCTGTTTAAGAACTCCCCCATCTCTTTTGGCTCCTTGCATGGATTACCATTCTGATGTTCTGCAGCTTCATTCAATCCTATGTAATAGCCCCCCACCCCCATACCGCACAGTGATGCAGCCAGTTTGAATGGTCTCTAAGATACATCTGTAAAAATTTGTGAATGTCTTTGGTGACATTTTGAATAATGAAGGATTTGACAAAGCCAAATCATGCCCAGCAAATCTCCATAATCTGTGGTGAAAATTACTAATCAAAACATTGAGAAAAACTACCCTTCACTTCTTCCAGACCATTCCTTCAAATGTTTGATATCGACCTTCTCCAAGGATCGCGTAGTGGAGAGGTTTGTGAGTTCCTGAGATCCTGGGAGTGATTCTGTCTGGATTTCAGCTATCTGATGCTTAGCTCCTGGTAGGTCACCCATGGTGCAAAGGTCAAGGTGTAGGGTTCAGACAAAGAGCGAGCCAACCAGGATGTCAACAGTGGAGCTGTTGGAAGATGATGACATATCAGAACAGCAGTGAAGGTGAAGGAAGGCTGCAGTAATGAAGGGTCCCTAGTAATGTTGTGCTCCATGCCACTGGACTCTGACCCCGATTTCTCAATGACTGTATGGTGGCTGCCCGTCATTCTGCCTCCCCACATTAAACAATGTGACGCACAGGCCTTCTCCATTAAGGAAATCCATCCTCTTCTATGTACAAAAGAGGACAGATTCAATGCCTTTCTCTAAAAATGAAGAACTTCCTTAGTGTTCAGATATCTGCTCATGCCTCTGGTTCAGTATGATTTCAATCCCCAAACTGTAGGCCACATTTTGTTTAATTTATTGATCTTTTAAATGGAAAATGATGTATCTTAAAATTGCTGTAGCAGTGTAGCAAAATGTAGTTCAATTTCTGAATGGTTCGATCAGACTAAGTAAATTTGAATTATGTTTTCCTTTGGCCTTAAACATCAATCCCTTCTGTTAGAGCTTTTTGATGAATTAATCTTTCTAAAAAGACGCATTAAAATCAGCCTTCTATTTTTTAAAAAAATCCAGTAGTTGATTTCTGTGGCATTTTGCATTTTGAGGAAATGGTCTGTAATCTGTCCTCAGTGTGGGTATTATGTTCAGGAAATCAACGTCCAGATTGCAAAAGTGAACTCAGGGACACAATCACATAGATGTACATTCACACACACAAAATATCTTGGATTCATATATAGACAATAAATAACGAGTTCAATAGATTAATAATGAAGTTGACCTCAGAATAAAATTGGAAGGGTTTACGTATGAGGAGTGTTTTATATACTGTAGTTTTAAAGAGTGGCCGGGGGAGGGGGAAGGGGGTGGAATCTCATTGCACACCTACTGGATATTGAAAGCTAAGATCGGGTGCTCTCAACCTGAGGTCCATGGACCCCTTGTGTCACAGATGCCTGTACAGGACTAGTCATTGGGCATATTTAAAGCAAAAGTTGATGTGTACTTAATTAGTAAGAGCATCAAAGTTATGGGGAAAGGCTGAGAGTGTAGTTAAGAGGGAAAATAAATAAACCAATGTCAATTAGCAGAGCAGACTCGATGGGCCAGGTGGGAAAATTCTGCTCCTATGTCTTATGGTCTAAATTAATTGGAAATAATTAAAAACAGCAGCTTTTGTTGTTGAATTTTATAGGTCATCATGAGCTTTGTAACTTATAGTTCATTGCATCATATGAATGTATGTTGGAGCCCGATGCTTTTGTGATCCAGAGGTTCTCTGCATGTCAAGTGTTTCAAGACGTCTCTTTGTACACTAACTGAATCTCGGACTTCCTGACAGAAAGGCCACAGTTATTCCATGTTAACAGAAACATCTCTAGCTCCATCACACTGAGCACCAGTGCCCCCTAGGGCTGAGTGCTTAGCCTTCTTCTGTCCTTGCTGCTGACATATCGTTGTATTACAAGATCCAGTTCAAACCCAATCATCAAGTTCAAAGATGACACTCCAATGGTTGGCCTCATCAACAATGACAACTAGATGGTGTAGAGAGGAGGTAGAGGGGCTGGTAGAATGGTGCAAGCACAACAACTTGAGTCTTAACATCCACAAGACCAAGGAGGTGATATTGGACTTCAGGACAGTGCAGACTGACCATTCCTCACTGCACAGAGAGGAGAGAGTTAAAAGCACCAAATTCCTAGGAGTGCACATAACGGACAATCTCAATACCACCTCTTTGGTCAAGAAAGCACAGCAGTGTCTGCACTTCCGGAGCAGATTGCAGTGAGTGAGGCTTCTCCCCCACCCGCCGTTTTAACCAATTTTTACAGGAGCACCATCGAGAGTCCTGACCAGCTGCACCACCACCTGGTTCTAGAATTGCGAGGCATCAGGTCACATGTCCCTACAATGGATTACAGGACTGCTGAGAGGATCATTGGGGTCTCTCTTCTGCCCATAAGGATAAAGAATGAGATTAACTTTATTTGTCACAAGTACATTGTTTGCATCAAATCAAATCAGCAAGGGTTGTTCTGAGAGCAGCCTGCAAGAACTTCCATGCTTTCAGAGCCAACATAGCTCCTTTATGTTTTAGATGGAAGGGCTGAATGTCTTTCCACAAATGCTGCCTGACCCGTTGAGTGTTTCCAGTACTTTCGGTCTTTACTTCAGATCTTCAGCATCTGTTTTTTTTAGTATTTTCATATAAACTCTATCTTTTAAGGAATATCAATCAATCAAGCCCAAAGCATAGCTGTGTGAAAAGGAAATGTCACAGTGGCCAGGAAAGCAATAATAAAATAATTATGTTATTAGAAACCAGAGGGTTCCTGAAATTTAGGTAATCTGCCTATTTTCACAATGATCAGACATGTTGTACACATGCCAGATTGTCATACAGCCAAACGGATCCTCTGTTGCCAGTTCACCCACACTCATGGTGGTCAGCGATATGTACAGAAAGCATACTTCAGGAAAAACCATAAGACCATAAGACATAGGAGCAGAATTAGGCCATTTGGCCCATTGTGTCTGCTCCACAATTCCATCATGGGTGATTTATTATCCCAATGAACCCCATTCTCCTGCCTTCTCTCTGTAACCTTTGATCCCCTTACTATTGAAGAACCTATCGATCTCTGCTTTACCCAATGACTTGGCCTCCACAGCCACCTGTGGCAAAAAATTCATCCTCATCTCTGTTCTAAAGGGAGATTCTTCTACTCTGAGGCTGTCCACTCTGATCCTAGACATTCCCACTGTTGGAAATATCCTCCTCATATCCACTCTACCTTTCAATATTCAGTAAGTTTCAGTGAGATTCCCCTTCATTCTTCTAAGCTACAGTGAGTACAGGCCCAGAGCCATCAAATGCTCTTCTTACATTAACCCTTTCATTCCTGGTATCATTCTTGTGAACCTCCTCTAGACCATCTCCACATATAGACATCACAAGAGGAGAGCCACAAGCCATTCCTCAGCCTCAGTGGCATCACATTCTCCATCTGCCAATAGCCTGGGTTGAAGAGAAAGGCTTTGCCCTTGAAGTGGAAAAGGGGAAAGCAAGATACCAAAGAGAAAGCAGTCCCTCCTAGCTGATAGCTGACCAGCAAGGAAATGTTCATATGTTCTGTGGAAAGGTTTCCGAATGATTGGTATTGGAATTGGAGTTGGTTTATTATTGTCACATGTACCAAGACACAGTGAAAAGTTTGTCTGGCTGGCATACTGTTCATACAGATCAAATGCATTGAGCTAGAATAAGGTAAACGATAACAATGCAGAATAAAGTGTAACCACTTGCGAAAGAGTGCAGAGGAGGTAGAGGATGAAGTCCAAGGTCATAATGAGGTCGATTATGAGTGTCCACCTTACCGTATGAGGTCCAATCAAAAGTCTGATAACAGTGGGAAAGAAGTTATCTTTCAGCCTGAGATATGTGCTTTTTGTACCCTTCTGCCCGATGGGAGAGGGGAAAAGAGAGAATGACCAGGGTGGGTGTCCTTAAATCAAGATACCAATGTAAATTTGTGGTTAAAATAATCTTTGAATGAAGAAATCACTTGCAAAAATGATTTTGAATGGTTCTTTTCAAGGACCTTCAGATATCATGACTGATCTATTCAAATAATCCTAGCAATATATCATGACAACAATAAAAACACCTTTCTGTGTGCAATTCAAAGTTCAAAGTGTATATATGTTACCATAAGCAACCCTTTTCTTGTGGGTATACTCAACATATCTACGGGGATGGGTGAGTCCTGGGCTGGACATCCTGCTCACTTAAGGAAGGTGAAACGTCTCCCATGGCCCCTTCTTTCAAGGTGTAGTGATAGCTGCCGGACCACTGTTTGGCTGGCCATGCAGGAAGTCACTTACATATGGCCTCTCCTACACTACAACGCCATCAACAGCCACCACCCTGTTCTTACTGAGTTTGCTATGTGTCCAGCGGTATAACTGGGTGGGCAGGCTGGGCTCATCAGCCTCAGCAGACAGCCATCTGAGGAGAAGGACAACTCCGATTCCAAACCAGGGTAGATGGGAATTGTTGGCCTTGCCAGGCAGTCCGTCTTGGAGAAGGAAAACTCTGATACGCAACTTACAACCTTTCGGTCACAGCTGTCGTCACAGCTCACTGTACCATTGTGGAACAGATGAAGCCACTTTGTTGCTCCAGCAGCTCTGCTGGCCAGGCCACGTGTCTCACATGGACAACTCCAGGTTACCAAAAGCAGTACTCTACGGAGAGCGCTCTTGGGACAAGAGGAATCGTGGTACCCCGTGGACGAGGTACAGAGACCAACTTAAGCATCAGATCTCCCAGGCAAATATCCAGTGGCAGCAGCTGGCTTGTGACAGACTGCTGAAGAACGCTGATCCATGGAGCAGCCAAGTATTTTGAGGAATCCAGAGGAGTGACTGCTATAGAGAAAAGGAGACACAGGAAGGACAAAGTGCCGGCATCCCAGCTGTCTCTGTGTCCCTACCGCACACGAGACTGCAGATCCAGAATTGGCCTCTACAGTCACCAACGATTGTGCCATCGCTCCTGAGGACTCTTCTTCCCTCCTGATCTTCGCAAGGGAAGAACAGCCATCATCACTCAACAAATCCATAGAATAATAACTATAACAGAATCAATGAAAGACTGCCCAACTAGGGCATTCAATCAGAGTGCAGGAGAAAACAAACTGTGCAAATAATAACAAATAACTAAACAATAATAATAAATAATTAAGCAATAAATATCAAGAACATGAGATGGGGGGGGGGGGGTCCTAGAAAATGAGTCCATTGATTGTGGGAACAGTTCAATGATGGGGCAAGTGAAGCTGAGTGAAGTTATCCTCTCTGGATTGAGACCCTGATTGTTGTGGGGTAATAATTGTTCCTGAACCTAGTGGTGTGGCTCCTGGGACTTCTGCAGCTTTGCAGGAACAGGAAGAGAACCTGTCTTTTTTAGTTTGATCAGAATCAGAATTGGGTTTAATATCACCGTCATATATCGCAAAATTTGTTAACTTTATGACAGCAGTACAATGAAATACATGAATAGATAAATATAAGAAAAACTGAATTACAGTAACTATATATATGTCTATTAAATAGTTAAGTTAAAATAAGTAGTGCTAAAAGTAAAATAAAAAAAGTATTGAGGTAGTGTTCATGGGTTCAATGTCCATTTAGGAATCAGTTGGCAGAGGGGAAGAATCACTGAGTTTGTTCCTTCAGGCTTTCATAGCTCCTTCCCAATGGTAACAATGAGAAGAGGGAATGCCCTGGGTGGTGGGGGTCCTTAGTGATGGACACCACCTTCCTAAGACACCAATTCCTTGAAGATGTCTTGGATGCTATGGAGGCTACTGCCCATGATAGAGCTGACTAATTTGACAAGTTTCTGCAACCTATTTCAATATTGTACAGCAGCGCGCCACCCTCTCCCCCCCCCCCAATACCAGATAGTGATGCAGCCAGTCAGAATGGTCTCCAAGATACATTTGTAGAAGTCTGCAAGTGTTTTAGTTGACAAAGCAAATCTCCCCAAACTCCTAATGAAATACAGCCACTGTCCTGCAAGGATCACCCTTTGTTAAAACATACAGTATAGTGCAAAAATCTGAGGCACATGTTAACAAAATCATAAAGCAAAATGAAATCAAGAGTTTCTAAATATCAAAAGAATTATAAAGAGCAGTAAACAGTAAAAAACGAAATTGAATCAATATTTGGTGTGTTCACCCTTTGCATCTGCATCAATTCTCTTAGGTACGCTGTTGTGCAGTTTTATAAGAAAATCGGCTGGTAGATTGTTTCAAGCATCTTGGAGAAGTTGTCACAATTCATGCAGGCTTTGGCTATCTTGCTTGTTTCTGTCTCTCCAGGTAAAAAGTTGATGAAGACTTTGATGATGACTCAGACAACTTTGATGATGTTGAGATCAGGGCTGTCTGGAGGCAATAATATCTGAAACCATATAAAAATCTAGTGTGCCTAAGGCTTTTACAAAGTACTGTACAGTCACAGCACATATACTGTAGATACAATAGTACAAACAATCACAATAATCTATTAGCACAAGTCCCTGAGTGGCATGGCCTGAAGCTTGATGTTGCATGGCGCATTGTCCTGGAGCCACTTTTCTGCAAGAACAAGCACACAGCAGTTCCTCATCTCCCACAGCCAGAGGCGAAAGCAATCCAGCTTGTTTTCCAGGAGCGAACACTGGAGGGCAGCACCAATGGGAGGAACCAGCCCCCAACCCAGCACAGATTCCAACGTGTCTGCCATTCTCTCCCAAACTGCTCCAGCCCCTCAACATGCAGTTTGGCAGGATTATGCAGCAACAAACCTCAAATGATATGGTTCTATTTATTTATTTAGAGATTCAGTGCAGAACAGACCATTCATTAGCCTAATCACAGGACAGTTTACAATGGCCAATTAACCCACTAACCAGTATGTTTTTTGACTGTGGGAGGAAACGGGAGCACCCAGAGGAAAACCACACAGTCATGGGGAGAACATACAATCCTTACATTCGAAGTCGGAATAAACTCCAAACTCTGGAGCACCCTGAACTGTAATAGTGTTGGGCTAACTGCTAAGCTACTGTGAGGTTCTTACCCCACGACAGAGATCTGATCTCCACTTGGAGATTTTAACAGAAAAAAGGCTGTAGTCTCGTAGTGGTTACCGCGACGCTATTACAGCTCAGAACGTCAGAGTTCAGAGTTCAATCCCGGTATCCTTTGTAAAGAGTTTGTATATTCTCCCCATGGAACGTGTGGGTCTTCTCTGGATGCTCTGGCTTCCTCCCACAGTCCAAAGATATACTGGTCAAGTAGGTTAATTGGTCATTGTAAATGATCTGGTGATTGGGTTAGGGTTAAATCAGGAGGTGGGAGGGATTGCTGGGTGATGCAGCTTGAAGGGCCAAATGAGCCTATTCTACGCTGTATCTCAAAATAAACAAAATATAAAAATCTTTGCTGGCCCTGGAGTCGTTTGGAGAATGACTAAATTATAAATGGGAAAGAATATGTTCAGGAAGCAGATTGTTTTGAGGTAAAATAGGTTAACTGTGATTTATTTATAAAGTGCAAGGAAGTCTGAAGTTATAATGGTAGTGAAATTACAACACCCAAAGCAGAAAATTGATTAACTGTGGCATTATGAATTAGAGTTAAAATTAGCAGCCAGCAGGATTGCTTACAGTTTAAATACAGATTCCAATTAATATTTTACGAAATCAAAGACTGACATGGAATAGGCTGAGCTAGCCAGAAACAAAATAACTTTAAGCAGTTTACAAAA
The DNA here is from genome assembly GCF_030144855.1 of Hypanus sabinus. Classification (NCBI taxonomy): domain Eukaryota; kingdom Metazoa; phylum Chordata; class Chondrichthyes; order Myliobatiformes; family Dasyatidae; genus Hypanus; species Hypanus sabinus. The sequence goes on from NC_082719.1 coordinate 94,896,478, forward strand.
AGGATTAGTGATCTATTAAAGGAAAAGGAAATGGGATTTAAAACTATTTTATCAGCACTCTGCAAAACAAGGTAAATATAGAGGAAAATGGCAATTGTTTTGACCCAAAGCTGATATAACCAAATCTATGGTACTAATTTTTTTTCAGTTTGTCAAATACAAGTTAGTGATACAAGTTGCATACTCTCAGACACAGTGGAATTAACTTTCCAAGCCTCAGTGAAATAGTATGAGCAACATAACCACATTCCACTGGGGTTACTATGAAATCTTATCCTCTTTGAGTAGCTCCCCCACTCTTACTTAGAGAATCCCATAGAAATAGATATTAAGCTCTTCTACCAATTATGTTTTCAGCCTCTTTTCGCTCATAAATAGAAAAATAAAACATAAGACATAGACCACAGGTCCATAACCATAGGAGCAGAATTAGGCCATTTGGCCCATTGATTCTGCTCACCATTCCATCATGGCAGATTGATTATGCCCCTCAACCCCATTCTCATAGCTTCTCCCCATTACCTTTCACACCCTGATTAATCAAGAACCTATCAACCTCTGCTCTAAATATACCCCACGACTTGGCCTAAGAAGCCATCTGCAACAATTAATTCCACAGATTCACCACTCTCAAGCTAAAGAAATACTTCTCATCTCTCTTCTAAAGGGTGTCCTTCTATTCTGAGGCTATGACCTCTGGTCCCAGATTCTCCCACTATAGGGAGCATCCCCTTCACACCCACTCAACCTAGATAACAGTAAGGATAAAATCAAAATTCATCATGTTCTAACGAAGGCTCTTGGCCCAAAGCAATGACTCTTTATTCCTCTTCATAGATATTGCCCGAGCTGCTGAGTTTCTACAGCATTTTATACGTTATATTATCTCTGTCTCTCATAGTTTTGTAAGCTTCTATCAGCTAATATCTCTGATCTAGGCAACACCCTTCTGAATCCTTCAGCATCTCTCAAAAGCCTCCACACCTTACTTGTTATGTGTGACCGGAATAGTATATTCCAAATATGGCCTAGTCAAAGTTTAAATATAGTTGCGATATAACTCCCCAAATGTTATGCTCAGTACCCTAACCATTGAAAATAAGAATGCCATAACTCTTCATCAATACAATACATTCCTTTGGATACTACAAATGACTTGGACTGAACATACAACTTTTCTAAATGATAATTTTTGGATTATAGCTTTTTTTCTGAAAGTATGATTGCTCAGAAAATCTCTTTACAGTTTTGCTCTGATTGAAATTTGTTATTACACATATATTGAAACCTGTAGTGAAATGTATCATTTCTGTTGAAACAAACCAGTGATGATTGTGTTGGGTGGGCCTCGAGTGTGCCACAAGTCCGGTGCCCAAATCTTACCAATTCTAGCTCATACTGTACACCTTTGGAAAGTAAGAGGAAACCAGAATGCCCAGAGGAATGCAAGCAGTCGCAGGGAAAATTGTCGAACTCCTTACAGACAGCAGCAGGAATTGAACAGCGATCTTACAGCTGGGGCTGTAAAGCATCATGCTAACCGCTATGCTACCACTCTGTCTTCGGCTGACGGTCAGATGTCAAATTGCAGTACCGTTCTCTCATCAACCTGACAACTGCAAATTGATTCACAGACACCCGTCATCGAGGCCATGCTCTCTTCTCACTACCACCAACGTGCAGGTGGTACAGGACCCTTAGATCCCACACCACCAGGTTCAAGAGCAGTTATTACCCCACAACTGAACCAGTGTGGATATCTGCACTCACCTCAGCTCCACCTAACAACTCATTTTCAAGGATTCTACAGCTCATGCTCGCAATATTATAAATTGACTTTTTAAATGTACTATTTGCAAGATTTGTCCTCTTTTGCATATTTCATGTTTGTCAGTCTTTGTTATGTATGGTTCCTCCTAAATTCTATTGTATTTCTTTTATTCCCAGTGGACGCCTGCAAAAACTCTCAAGGTGTCATATGGTGACATATACATACGTTTTTACTTTGATATTAAATTTACTTTGAATGCTGGGCAGAAAAGAATATCTACAAAATCAAAAAACTGATGAGTCCTTTAAAAAGCCATGAGATTATTCTAGAATTAATATACTTAGCAGTGTTGGTTCATTTCTTTGGCTTCAGCCTTCAGACATTGAGTCCAGGTAAATTCGCTGTCATTAAGTGAGTATTTCAAGCCATGCTCTTAACAGATTGGTCCCTTTAATTTATACTCTGTCAAGTGGCACTTGCCTTTGTTGTCAGATAAAAATTGATTTATATTGAGTCCTTAACCAAATGAAATACTGAATTGCTCCTTTGATCAACAAGAAATAACCTTGAATTTCAAAGCTTTCAGTGTTAATGCTGAATTGCAAATGCTTATTTCTATCAATGGAATCATTGCCTTGGACTTTGAAAGGAAGGATTGCATTTCATATATTCTTCTCCTATGGTTTCTGCACATTTTATGTACTGTGTATCACTGCGGCTGCCATTTTTTGGATGGTTACTCTATGGGTCCCTCCATTCTTTCTAGTGGCAGTGTTTGGTATTTGTGCTGGCAGAGTCTGATTTCAGTTCAGTCCAGCTAAGTTCAAAGAATGTCTTTCATATATATTAAGTGGCCATGTTACTAGCTTCCTTCTGTACCTAGTGAGGTGGACACTCAGTGCTTGCTCCTGATCATCTGCTCCAGTAGCCCATCCACTTCAAGGTGTTTTGCATTCAGTGATGCTCTTCCACACACCACTGTTCTAACACATGGTTATTTGAGTTAATATTGTTTTCCTGTAGCTTAAATGCATCACTGGCAAATGTCGTGAAATTCGTTAACTTAGGTCTAATATCACTGGCATTTGTCATGACATTAAACCTAAGTTGGACAAGCTCCCATTACTGAAAAGTGCTCCTCATGGCACGCGCCTCAAATAGCCTCTGACAACCAAATCCAACTCCTGGCCTTCTCTTGTGGCTTAGCCTCTAAGCCCGGTAGAACTGTTTCTATGGACAGGAGAAGGGGCGAAGGCAGTTCCTGGAACCTTAAAACCAGTGCTTCGGGTAGATGGAGCTCGTCAGCCTGGGAAGGCTGAGAGAGGGAAAACTCTGATTTCAAACCTCCGCTGCCTTGCGGCTATACCCACTCATGGGAAAGGATTCGGGAGTAAACCCTGAGGACAAATCTGGAGCTGGAGTCCCTAAGGCAGTCCGACATTGCCTTCAACCTCGCTCTGGCAACTCCTGCGATGACACTGGTGCCAAACTGTATCGGCTCTTGCCCTTCCCTTGGACAACATCAGTGGCATGGAGAGGGGAGACTTGCTGCATGGGCAACTGCTGGTCTTCCATACAACCCTGCCCAGGCCTACGCTCTGGAGAAGACCTTCCAGGTGCAGATCCATGGTCTTGCGAGACTAACGAATGCACGTCGTGAAGTTTGTTAACTTAGCAGCACCAGTGCAATGCAATACATGATAATATAGAAATAAGTAAATCAATTACAGTAAGTATATATGTACATTAAATAGTTAAATTAAAAAATTGTGCAAAAACAGAAATAATATATAAAAGAAGTGAGGTAGTGTTCATTGGTTCTATGTCCATTTTGGAATCAAATGGCAGAGGGGAAGAAGCTGTTTCTGAATCGCTGAGTGTGTCCCTTCAGGCTTCTATACCTCCTTTCTGACAGTAACAATGAGAAGAGGACAAGTCCTGGGTGATGGGCGTCCTTAATAATGGACACTGAGGCACTCCGCTTTGAAGGTATCTTGGATACTACGGAGGCTAGTACTCAAGATGGAGCTGACTAATTTTACAACTTTCTGTACCTTCTTTCAGTCCTGTGCAGTAGCCCCTCCCATACCAGACAGTGATGCAGCCTTTTAGAATGTTCTCCACAGCACATCGAAAGATGTTTTCAAGTGTCTTAGGTGACAAGCCAAATCTCCTGAAACTCCTAGTGAAATATTGCCATTCTCTCCTGAAATCTCTTAATAAGAGGGTGTTTTTGCCTGAAGAACTGCTGCTCATGGGATGTTTTTTTTTAGTTTTCGGTCCATTATCTACAAACTCTAGAGACTGTTCATGCTCGAAAATGTTCTAGCCTCGAATAATGCAGCACTTGGGTCCAAACCATCCTCACCTAGGTCTCTCATCAGGAAATTCAAGAAAGTCACTAGACACTAGACACTAGACACTAGAATATTACAGCACAGTACAAGCCCTTCAGTTCTTGATGTTGTGCTGACCCATATATCCCTTTAAAAAAAGTACTAAACCCACGCTACCCCGTAACCCTTTATTTTTCTTTCATCCATGTGCCTGTCCAAGACGTTCTTAAATACCCCTAATGTTTTAGCCTCCACCACCATCCCTGGCAAGTCATTCCAGGCACTCACAACCCTCTGTGTAAAAAACTTACCCCTGGTGTCTCCCCAGACTTCCCTCCCTTAACTTTGTACATATGCCCTCTGGTGTTTGTTATTCATGCCCTGGGAAACAGGTACTGGCTATCCAGCCTATCTATGCCTCTCATAATCTTGTAGACCTCTATCAAGTCCCCTCTCATCCTTTTACACTCCAAAGAGAAAAGTCCCAGCTCTGCTAACCTTGCCTCATAAGACTTGTTTTCCAATCCAGGCAACATCCTGGTAAATCTCCTCTGCACCCTCTCCATAGCTTCCACATCCTTCCTATAATGAGGTGACCAGAAATGAACACAGTACTCTAAGTGTGGTCTCACCAGAGATTTGTAGAGTTGCAACATGACCTCTCTATTCTTGAACTCAATTCTCCCATCCTCCAATCCCCCATAACGTACTGGTTAGGCACAGGAGTACGCTCAGCCAGAGACTCATTCCACCGAGATGCAACACTGAGCGTCATAGGAAGTCATTCCTGCCTGTGGCCATCAAACTCTACAACTCCTCCCTCAGAGTGTCAGACACCCTGAGCTAATAGGCTGGTCCTGGACTAATTTCCACTTGGAATAATTCACTTATTATTATTTAATTATTTATGGTTTTATATTGCTATATTTCTACATTATTCTTGGTGCGACTGTAACAAAACCCTGTTTCCCTCAGGATCAATAAAGTATGTCTGTCTGTCTGTCTATTAGTGAAGCCTAGCATCCCATAGGCCTTCTTTACTATCCTATCAACCTTGAGGGATGTATGGATTTGAACCCCAAGGTCTGTCTGCTCATCCACACTCTTAAGTAACTGACCATTAATCCTGTACTCAGTCTTCTGTTTTGTCCATTCAAAATGCATCTCCTCACACTTATCCAGATTGAACTCCATCTGCCATTTTTCTGCCCAACTCTGCATCCTGTCTATATCCTCTTGTAACCTTCCACAAACTGCAGCTCCATCCACAACTCCTCCAACCTTCGTGTCATCCAAAAAAACTTACTCACCCATCCTTCCGCCTCTTCATCCAGGTCATTTATAAAAATCGTAAAGAGCAGGGGTCCCAGGACAGATCCTTGCAGCACTCCATTAGTCACCAACCTCCAGCAGAATACTTTCCTTCCACTACTACCCTCTGCCTCCTTTCTGTAAGCCAATTTTTTATCCAAACAGCCAAGGTTCCACTGATCCCATGCCTCATGACTTTCTGGATGAGTGTCTCATGGGGGGGGGGGGGGGGCTCATCAGGATATCACTTAGATTACTTTTCTTCCCCATTCTGATGTTTGGTCTGAACAACAACTGAACCTCTTGACCATCTTTGCATGCTTTTATGTAGACTTGGTCAAGAGAACATGAATGTAAACTCAGTATCCACTTCACTTGGTACAGAGATACTCAATAAAGTGGCTAATGAGTGTTTATGTAGGTTTCATATCCTGAAGACTGATTCTCATTTTAATTAATGCATAATTATGCTCTTCATAATTTCACAGCCCCTGAGTGATCCCTAACCATATCTAACCCCATGTCCTGTGATCTGACCCCTGGTACATATTTCACCATGCACACCCCCCCAACCAACCAGACAAAACAACCTGCTTGCATTCATCCTATCAGAGTTAGATACCATCAATCTAAACTATTGAATAAACACATCTCACCTGAATGTCTTCTCCTGCTGGTGACTCCATCATTAGTCGGCTCCATCACGGGCGCTAGACTCATTAGTAACCAAGACACTTTCAAGGAGCGGTGCTGTCCATCGTTAAGGACTCCCACCACCTAGGACATGTCCTCTTCTCATTGCAACCATCAGGAAGGAGGTTCAGAAAGCTGAAGGTACTCACTCAGTAATTCAGGAACAGCTTGTTCCCCTTTGCCATCGGACTCCTAAATGGACATTGAACCCAAGAACATTACCACAATATTTTTTTAAAATCTGTTTTTGCACTACTTACATAATTTAACTATTATGTATAATAAACTATTGTAATTCACAGTTTTTTTCCTGTATTTCCATGTATTGCAATGTTCAGCTGCCAAAAAGACAACAAATTTCATGACATATGCCAATGATATTAAACCTGGTTCTGATTCTGACCCAGCATTCCTAGAATCAGCCAAGTGAACATTTATTCCCCTTCCCTTTATGATAGTATATCCAGAGGACTCTCTGTTCCCAGGGCCAGACACAGTGATGGACATAAAGTGCTGGCCCATCATCAACTCAGTGGCAGATCAAAAACACCCTTTGATCTGCCCAAAACTTGTTGATCCGCCAGCACGTCGAGATATCAATTGCCAACTGGTACATTCCATGCTGCAGAAGGAAGCACTGAAGCATGGTATAGTCATTTCAAGGTGCCGGAGGGGAAGGATCAGAGTATGGGGTTCTTCAACTACTGGGCAGGGAGGGGCCAGGTTGGGTGAGGAAGCCCCTCAATTATTGTAGTGCTGTATCACCCCAGGGGCCACATGAGTGGCATGCTGTTGGTTTTAAGTCTTGTAATAAAATACTACTAACATATTGACTATGAATGTAAGGATGAAAAGGCATTGCGTGGTTTATTCTTGTATCTTTTTATTATTAATATAGTTTACAGGTACTTTGATATCAAAAAGTACCTGTAAACTATAACTACACAAGAATAATCCAGGTGCGACTCAATCTTCAAAGTTCAAAATACACTTATTTTCAAAGTATGTATAAAATATACAACACTGAGAATCATCTTCTTGCAGGCAGGCACAAAACAAACTCTAAATAGATGTCAAGGTCTTTGTGGGGTCCTTATCTAAATCACTGAAATATATTTTGAATAACAGTCCCTTGGATAAGGAAATCTGGACAATACATAACCTCAAACTTCTGACCCTCAGAAAAAAGACATTTAGCTCAAGTGCAGGATTAAGCATTCAGCTCCAGCTTTGCTAGCAATGTCCACATCCCCAGAACGAATTCAATTAATTCACAAGTCAATAGCTTTACTTCAAATCTGATAAGGTGAAATTGGTTTAATAAAGTTCAAAAGGATTGAAAACATGCAAAAGCTTCAGTCAATTAATTAAGTGAGATCTCAGAATAGCTGAGAAAACTAAATTAAAATAGAAGTTGAAATCTTTGAAACATCATAATCTATTTAGAATGGCAAATTGTAAGGAGTCTAATGCATTGGTTAGAAAGCACTTATTAGAAATTATGAGTAGGTGATGCACAATTCACCCCATGTGCTAATGGTGTGGCTTCATTATTTGGCTGTGAGTCAGACTTTCATAGAATGTAGAACATTACAGTACAGTACAGAGCTTTTAGCATATGATATTGTGCCAACCTTTTAACCTATGTGAATATCAATCTAACCCTTCCCTCCCACATAACCCTCCATTTTTCTATCATTCATGTGCTTATCTAGGATTCACGATTCACGAGGTTAATTCCTGGGATGTCTGGACTGTCTTACGCAGAGAGGTTAGAGAGACTGGGCTTGTACATGCTGGAATTAAGGAGATTGAGAGGGGATCCGATTGAAACATATAAGATTATTAAGGGATTGGACAAGATAGAGGCAGGAAGTATGTTCCAGATGCTGGGAGAGTCCAGTACCAGAGGGCATGGTTTGAGAATAAGGGGTAGGTCATTTAGGACAGAGTTAAGGAAAAACTTCTTCTCCCAGAGAGTTGTGGGGGTCTGGAATGCACTGCCTCAGAAGCTAGTAGAGGCCAATTCACTGGATGCTTTCAAGAAGGAACTAGATAGGTATCTTATGGATAAGGGAATCAAGGGATATGTGGACAAGACAGGAATTGGGTATTGAAGGGCCAAATGGTCCACTTCTGCACCTATTGTCTATTGTCTAAGAGCCGCTTGAATGTCCCTAATGTATCAACGTTTACCTTCACCCCTTGCAGGGCGTGGCAGTCACCCACCGTTCTCTGCGTAAGAAACCTACCCCTTATACTTCCTACCAATCACCTTAAAATTAAACCCCTTCAATATAGCCATTTCCACACTGAGATCAAGACTTTGGCTAGCCACTCGATCTAGCCTTATGATTTTGTACATCTTTGTCAAGTCACCTCTCATCCTCCTTCACTCCAAACGGAAAAGCCCTGGCTCACTCAATCTATTAACTTTCAATACGACAAAATAGGGATCAGATATTGAGAGCCTGATTTTGTACATAATAAGTTTGTAAAAGTAAGTACAACACAAAGCCTGGGTCAGACAGATCAGGAATTATTTTTGATTCAGTTCTTGTTTCGACGTGCTTAATGTGTGTATCAATGGCAATTCATTAATACAGCATTGATCTCTATATTGATCACTGGAAGTGAATTCTTTCCAGTCCTTTTCACTCAGGTAAATCCACCAAAACTTCTGTGTGTCAACTTTGTTTTTTAACAACTAGACCAGTTGTGTTTAAAGAGACACATGAGCACAAAACATCTCCGATTCCTGAAGTGAAAACTAAGGACTCTTCGTCCAGTTGCAATTTAATTACATTTAGACATAAATTTAGCCTCTGGGGAAGATTTGGCCCACATCTATTCCTGTTTCACAATCTAGTTCAAACATTTGCATCTTACAAATACGAATTTTGCATTTAATCTCTTAAATTTCCTTAAGAAGCACCTGAGTTGCAGAAAATGGTTGAATAGGTTAGGATATTATTCCCTGGAGCATAGGAGAATGAGGAGAAGTTTGATAGAGGCATACAAAATTATGAGGGGTATAGATAGAGTAATAGCAAATACGCTGTTTCAATTTAGGTTGAATGGGACTAGAACTAGAGGTCATGGGTTGTTAAGGGTGAAAAGTGAGATTTTTAAGTGGAATATGAGGGGGATCTTATTCACTCAGAAAGTGATCAGCCCTCCCCACCATTGAACACATCTACAAGGAGCACTGCCACAAGAAAGCAGTGCCCACATCATCCAGTCCATGCACTCTTCTTGCTGTTGCCATCAGGCAGGAGGTAGAGGAGCCTCAGGACCCATGCCACCAGGTTCAGGAAGTTTTTACCTTATGATCATTAAGCTCTTGTCCAAGACCAGCATAGATAACTTTACTCACCTCAACACTGGCAACCTCACTTTTAAGGACTGTGCAACTCATATTCTCATTACTTACTTATTTATTTGTATTTATATAAATTGCCTTCCTTTGTATATTGGCTGTTTGTCAGTCTTTCTCTGTGTGTCATTTTTCATTGATTCAATTGCATTTCTTTGTTCCGCTGTGAATGCATCGAAATGTTCCGACAACCTATGGGTTCACTTTCAAGGATTCTTCATCTCATGTACTTAATATGTATAGCCTATTTATTACTATTATTATGATGATGATGATGATGATGATGATTATTATTATTATTATTATTATTATTATTATTATTATTATTATTATTATATTTTTCCTTTTGCAGGTGCAGTTTGCTTTCTTTTGGACACTGGTTGAGTGCCCAACTTGGTGCAGGCTTTCATTCATTCGGTTATGGTTATTATTCTATTGTGGACTTATTGAATATGCCTCAAGAAAATGAATCTCAGGGTTATATATAGTGACATATATGTACTTTGATGATACATTTACATTGAACTTTGAATGCCCGCAAAAAAACAGAATCTCAGGTTTGTATCTGGTGACATCTAGGTACTTTGATAATACATTTACTTTGAGCTTCAAGAATTCAAATTTGGCAATGGGCTGTAAGTGACTAGGGAGAAGAAAAATGGGTTGTGACTATTTACCAAAGCTGAAGACAGTACTCCATTTTTAGCCTTTGTCTTTATCATGGTTCTTCTGCTGAAAACCTCTATAACCAACACCTACAAAGAACTAATAATCAAGGTCAGTTCAACACAGTTAGCAATCAAAGTATCTGTTAAGAGAGTCTTATTTGCTATTGAAAAGATATGTTCATTCTTGTTTTCAGAATGGAACGGGATGGTATCTTTGCGCAGAAGAAAGCAGAAAGAGCATCTCTCAGGGTCCACTTAAGGGAAAAGTACAGGCTTCCAAAGGTGAAACAGATATTTTTATTGGTGTCAGCTCAGAAAAGTTAAATGATTGTGACAAATCACTGATGCAATTATTTCAAAGAACTGTTTTCTAAGTACATTCATTGGCAACTTTATTAGATACCTTCTGTACCAAATCAAGTGGCCACTGTGTACGTTCATCGTCTTCTGCTGATATAGCCCATCCACGTCCTGGTTCAGTGTGTTTTGCATTTAGAGATGCTCTCCTGCAGCCCACTGTTGCAACATGTGGTTGTTTGAGTTCCTGTCACGTTCCTGACAGCTTAAGCCACTCTGACCATTCTCCTCTGACATCTCTCACTAACAAAGTGTTTCCACCCACAGATGCCTCAGTCATGGTATGTTTTAGATTTTTCACACCATTCTCTGTAAATTCTAGAGACTGTTGTGCATAGAAAATCCCAGGAAATCAGCAGTCTCTGAGATACTCAAACCACCCTATCTGGCACTAACAATCATTCCACAGTCACTTAGGTCACATTTCTTCCCCATTCTGATATTTGGTCTGAACTACAACTGAACCACTTGACAATTCTGCATACCTTTTATGCATTGAGTTGCTGCCACATGATTAGTTGATTACATATTTGCATTAATGAGCAGATGTACCTAATAATATGACCACTGAGTGCATGTCAACCATGTAGCAATCTTCTGTGATGTTCCTGTTGTAATTGATCAAGGCTGATGTCACTGGCCCAATTTTAATGGACCTTGCACCAGGCAATCTGACATGGAGTTGAGGTAATCTGTAAAAATGCCTTTTTTTAATTTACTAAGAACAGGGCTCCCGTTCTTAATGGTATTGGTCCACGGCATAAAAAAGGTTGGGAACCCCTGATTTAGAGATGCAATACGATAACAGGCCAATTGCTCCCAATGAGTCCAATTACACCCAGAGTTTCCAATTAACCTACTAACCTGCAAATCTTTGAAAGGGGTGAGGAAACCAGAGCACCTGGAGGAAACCCACGTGGTCACGGGGAAAATGGACAAAATCCTTACAGTCTGCTGCAGGAATTGAGCCCAGGTTGCTGGCATTGTAAAGTGATTGCACTAATCACTACACTACTGCACCATCCCTGTTACAACCCTGTCAGGGGTTTCTGCCAACTTTTGCAAAAGTCCGTACTGTTAATTACAGGGCTCCATGGCATAGTGATTAAATTATTGAATTAGTATGCTTAGGTTCAAATATCAGTCTGGATTTATTATGGCAATTTAAGTTCTGAAAATGAAAACAAATCTGAAATAAACCCTTAACAATGGCAATGAAATGTTATTTATTTATTTATTTATTTATTGACACAGAGGCTGGAATAGGCCCTTCTGGCCCTTTGGACCTGTGCTGCCCAGCATCTCTTGATTTACTCCAAGCCTAATCACGGGGCAATTTTCCATTACAAACTAACATATAAACTAGTACATCTTTGGAATGCAGGAGGAAACTGGAGCACCCAGAGGAAATCCACACAGTCACGGGGAGAATGTACTTACGGCTACGGTGGGAAATGAACCTGGGTCATTGGTACTGTAACCACAATCCCAGCGTGCCATGGGGTCCTTTAGGGAAGTTTAGTTCTGGTTTATATATGACTTCCATCCTCTTACCTTAGGCTTTGACTAGTAAAAATCTATAGGAAAAGCCAGGAAAACAAGTTTAAGTTGTTTGAATCCAGAGGGGCTGCTGCTGTGACCATACACAACAGAATTTATAGAACAAACATGGGTAGGAGAGGATTAGGAATTGGTTGCACGCTTGGAAATGGTACAGTGCCTGAAGAGAGAAATTGTCTCAGTTCTAAAACATTTTTTGAACCCGCCAACAATAACAAGACGTACAGCTAATAACTTCCTTAACGCAAGTTCTTGGAGCTCCACAAGGCTAAAAGACATCCTTAACAATACACAACATGCTGGAGGACTCAGCAGGTCAGGCAGCATCTATGGAGGGGAGTAAATAGCTGATGTTTCAGGCCAAGAACTTTCATTAGAACTGGAGAGGAAGGGGGAAGAAGCCAGAACAAGATGGCGGGGGTAGGAGAAAGAGTACAAATTTGCAGGTGATAGGTGACAACAGATGAGGGTCAAGGTGACTTGGGTGGAAGAGGCATGACATTTAATGAATCTTATAGAGATTTTGAGGAAGTTGCCAGGAAAGCGAGTGTTGTCTACTTGGACTTCAGCAAGGCATTTGAAAAGGGCCGCATGGGAGGTTAGTAAAGAAGTTTCAGTTGCTGAGCATTCAAGGTGAAGTAGCAAATTGGATTAGGCACTGGCTTCATGGGAGAAGCTAGAAAGCAGCAGATGGTTGCTTCTCTGACTGGAGGTCTGTGACTAGTGGAGATTGGTGCTAAGCCTGTTGTTGTTTCTCAACTATATTAATGATCTGGACGATAATATGGTTAACTGGATCAGCAGATTTGCAGTTGACACCAAGACAGAGAGTATAGTGGAGAGTGAGGAAGGGATCCAGATCAGCTGGAAAAATGGCAGATCAAATTTAATGCAGACAAGTGTGATGTGTTGCACTTCGGTAGGACCAGCCAGGGTAGGATTTACACAGTGAACAGTAGGGCACAGAGCAGTGCAGCAGAACAAGAGGGTCTGGGAATGCAGCTCCATATTTCGTTGAAAGTGGCGTCACAGGTGGATAGGATTGTAAAGAAAGCTTTTGGCACATTGGCCTTCTTAAATCAAAGTACTGAGTACAGGAGATGGTAAGTTATATTGAAGTTGTATAGGCTGTTGGTGAGCCTAATTTGGAGAATTGTGTCCAGTTTTCACCTACCTACAGGAAAGATGTAGATAACGTTGAAGTAGTACAGAGAAAATTTACAGGGATGTTGCTGGGTCTAGAGGACCTGAGTTATGAAGAAAGATTGAATAGGTTGGGACTTTATTCCTTAGAACGTAGAGTAAGAGGAGATTTGATAGAGTTATTCAAAATGATGAGGGGTATAGACAGAACAAATGCAAGTAGGGTTTTTTCACTGTGGTTGGGTGGGACTACAACCAGTGGACAAGGGTTAATTAAGGATGAAAGGTGAATATTTTAAGGAGAGCATGAGGAGAAACTTCTTCACTCAGAAAGTGGTAAGAGTGTGAAATGAGCTGGCTGTGAAGGTGGTGCATGCAAGCTCAATTTCAACTTTTACGTTAGGTTTTGATGGTAGAGGTATGGAGGGCTATGATCCCAGTGCAGGCTGATGGAAGTAGGCAGTTTAAAAGGCTATGGCATAGGCTAGATGGGCAAAAGGGCCTGTTTCTGTGCTGTACTTTTCTATGACTCTAACCAAGAAAACATTATGGGAAACTGTTGACTCCTTGAGCTGTTTTTGGCACAATAATTCAGCAATAGGTATGCTGGTGGTTCCTCAAGGTCGTCATAGCTGGGGAATTTGTGGGGATGAGCTCCCACTGGCATGCATCTGAAATAGCCTCTGCTAACCAAATCCAGCTCCTGGCTTTCACTCAGCTACTAAGCCCAGTAGAACCATTCCTACTTACAGGAGATGGGGCAAAGGTGGGTTATAGGCAGCTTAAGACCACTCATTTTGGGCAGATGGAGCTTGTCAGCTCACCTAGAGAAAGAAAAACTCTGAACTCAATCCTCCACTGCCTTGTGGCGATATCTACTCATGGAGAAGGCTTTGGGAGTAAACACAAAGGCAGTCCTACACTGAGTTCAATGCCTTTGACTCTACGGGTGCCAAATTGCATTGGTCCTTTGGATTCATCAGCTGTGTGGAGAGGGGGAGCCTCTGTATGGGCAACAGCTTGCTCTCTGTATCATACTGCTCCAGCTTGTGTATTAGGTAGACAGCTAGGATGTGTCATCCATGGTCAACTCAGACCACTGGTGGGCCTCAACAACAGGGAAGCTGATAGGGCAGCACAGCGTAACTATGGTCGTTGATACAGACGCCTCCACAGATCCAGGTTCAATCCTGCTCTTGGGTGTTGTCTTTGGAGTGTGGCCACATGGGTTTTCAGAGGGTGCTTTGGTTTTCTTCTACGTCACTAAGACTTCACGATGGGTTGAATGTTTACTGTAAAATTACATCTGTCAAAAGAAACAAAGGGCATGTGAGGGTGAGTAAGTTGCAATAAGGAGAGAAAACCTTTCTAAAACTTGTTGTTTTTCAACAGCAGTACAGTGCAATACATAAAATATACTATAAATAGCAATAAGAAAAAATAACTAGTACCAAAAGAGAATAAAAATAGTGAGGTCGTATAGATGGGCTTATTGTCCGTTCAGAAATCTGATAGCAAAGGGAGCAGTCTTTTGAAGATGTCCTTGATGGTGAGGGAAGCTTGTCCCCATGATACAGCTGGCTGTCTCTACAACCCTCTGCACCTTCTTCCCACCCAGTGCATTGGAGCCTCCATTACCAGGTGGTGATGCAAACAGCAGTCTGAAGGCCCTCCTGACTCTTAAGACAATCTGCTCCATCCACCAAAAGTGAAACTTCCCAGTGGTCAAACACTTTAATTCTAATTCCCGTTCCTGTGGTGACATGTCAGTCCATGGCCTTCTCTTGTGCCAGGGTGGAGGAGCAACAACTTATATTCTGCCTAGGTAGTTTCCAACTTGCTGCCATGAATATCAATTTCTCATTCCAGTAGAAAAAGTCCCACCATCTCCCCTCTTCTTCTATTCCCCATTCTGGCCTCTTACCTCTTCTCCCTCATCTGTCACCTCACACTGGTCCCCTCCTCTTTCCCTTTCTCCTGTGGTCCACTCTCCTCTCCTGTCAGATTCCCCTTCACCTTTCCCACCCACCTGGCTTCACCTATCACCTTCTGGCTATCCTCCAGCTCCCACCCAGCTTTTTATTCTGACACTTTCCCCCTTCCTTTCCAGTCCCGAAGAAGGGTCTCAACCCACAATGTCAACTGTTTATTCATTTTCATAGAGACTGCCTGACCCGCTGAGTTCCTCCAGTGTTTTGCTTTCGATTTCCAGCATCTGAAGAATTTCTCATGTTTATAAGTATACTTTCTCCCTTCTTAACTTTGAATCTCCCTTCGGAGAATGTTGCAATAGGAAATCTGGTATGGCAGCACAGTGGAACTGTGATTGCTGGTGCAGATACCTCTAGGGACCCAAGTTCAATTCTGGACTGGGATGTTGTCTTTGGACTGTGACCACATGGGTTTCCACTGGCTGCTTTGCTTTTCTCCTTCATCATTAAGACCTTCTGACAAGTTAGCTGTTTACTGTGCAATTACATCCTTTTGTGAGCAATTTGCAAAAGAATCAAGGGCATGTGAGGGAGAACTAATTGTAATAAAGGGTATGAAAAGGGACTGATGGGATCGCTCAAATCGGTCAAATGGCCTCGTTCGGTGTTACATTAAGTAAAACTTCTCTGTCGCAAAGAGTTCTGTGACATAATTACTTACAGCATCCTGCCCCAAAACACAACGTTAGCTAAAGGGAACATTAATTCTGCCCTCTGTGTCTCCAGTTTTTCTCTCACTTTTCTGGGCTATTTTACAGTCATTATTCGCCATGTTGCTTTGTAATACCGACCATTTTTAGGTCTGAGCCACTTTAAGAAAAAAAAACTGGAAGTCTGACTGAGAAGAATTAGTTGCAAAGATTAAACAGGAAAGGAATCTGACAACCGATTACTGTCAATAGCTTCCTGATCCCATTAGCACCTAGGTAATGATGAACTTGTCCAAGATGCTTGAAGAGCTTTAGATAAAAACCAGGCTCCAAATCCATTTTGCCAAACGACGGAATGAAAGAAGGAATTTGAACCAGAAGCAACTCTTTGTTATAACTACTCCTCAGGGATGACATTTGGTCCTTAGGAGTTGAGGAACATTTTCTGTTAAAACAGTTGATTTCTTTACTACATGAAAATATCTGCAAAACATTGATTGCAGGAGCAAACCCAGTTTCCACAATAAATGAGAAATTGGCCTGACCAGTGAAAATACTCAGCACGTTTCATGAAGAAGAAAAAACTAAATATGCAGAAGTGAATAGGAATAGGAATAAGTGAATAGTCACATCACATTTGGAGTATTATGAGCAGCTTTGGGCCCCTGATCTAAAAAAAGGGGTGCTTCAAGCATGGCTGATTTATTATCCTTCTCAACCCCATTCTCCTGCCTTCTCCCTGTAACCTTTGTCACCATAAGTAATCAAAATCCAATCAACCTCCAATTTAAATATACCCAATGACTTGGCCTCCACAGCTGCCTATAGCAATGAATTCCAGAGATTCTCCACCCTCTGGCTAAAGAAATTCCCCTATATCTCTATTCTATAGGGATATCCTTGTATTCTGAGGTTGTGCCCTCCGGTCCTAGACTCCCCCACTATAGGAAACATCCTCTCCTAATCCATTTTATCTAGGCCTTTCAATATTCAATACGTTTCACTGAGATCCCTTCCCATTCTTTTAAATCCCAGCAAGGTCAGACCCAGAGACATCAAACTCTCCTAATAGATTAACCCTTTCATTCTCATGAACCTCCCTGGACCCTTTCCAATGCCAGAACATCCTTTCTCAGAAAAGTGATCCACAATTGCTCAGAATACTCAAAATGTGATCTGACCAATGCCTTATTCATGTTCACTTCTGCATATCCAGTTGTCGCTTCTCCATGAAAACTGCTGAGTATTTTCACCAGACAGGTACATAGTTTATTTATTCTGGAATGCAGTTTTGCTCCTGGGTTTAACTTTTGCAAACATTTTCATGCAGTGAACTTCAATTCCAAAAAGAACATCACAAGTGAACATAGAAACATTCTCTAAAAGCTGCTGTTATTGCAATGTGCATGTGTAACCTTGCAAAGGGTGAAATCAGCCCCATAGGTACATTTTTAAATAATAGCAATGCTGCTGTTAAAACAGTGCTTCAGCTCCTATGGATTCAGTGTAAACAGAAGCTAAGAGTAGTACTCCCACAGCAGCCTTCTGCTCTGCTACCCATTTGCAAAGACATTTGATTTCACATTGGTCTGCTAATCTATCCAGCTACTTATCTGTCTATTTTTTTACATTTTGGGTGTTTGATGTTTCGTTGAACAGGTTCCATGGCGTTTCTTTGTTTTGTGGCTGCCTGTAAGAGGATGATCTTGGAGTTGTATTCTGTTTACATACTTTGATAATAAATGTATTTTGACTTTTTGACTTTGATTTACTCTTCTACTTATCCATTTATCCATTTCTAATCTATTTATCTGCATAAGTATTTATTTACTTACTTACTTACTTAATTAATTAATTAATTCTATGCAATGATCCGTCCATTTATTTAACTTATTTAGTTTTTAGATTGTGCCAATGAAATACAGCTAGCATCTAACCAGAAATGCAAAGAATAGTGTTATTTACAAAATAACTGTGAATAAAAAGTGCTACAGCACACAAATATAAAAGTACTGAGACAGTACAATATGGGTGTAATACTGCTTAGCGCTGTGATGTGAGGTTCAGCAGGGTCACAGCCTCAGGGAAGAATCTCTTCCTGTGCCTGCTGGTGAGGGAGCGGAGGCTCCTGTAGCATCTACCGGATGGGAGGAGAGTAAAAAGTTCATGGTTAGGCTGAGATACATCCTTGATAATGCTTTTTGCCCTGCCCAGGCAGTGTTTATGGTAGATGTTCTCAATGGTGGGCAATTGGGTGCCAATAATCCACTGGGCAGTTCTTACCACACTTTGGAGTGCTTTGCGGTCTGGTACGGGACAATTGCCATACCACACTGAGATGCAGTTGGTGAGTATGCTCTCAGTGGTACAATGGTAAAAGTCCGTCATTGCCCTGGGACAGAGGTGAGCTTGCTTGATGCTCCGCAGGAAATAAAGGTGCTATTGTGCCTTTATGATCAGGATGGAGGAGTTCAGAGACCAGGTGAGATCCTCGGAAATGTGGACACCAAGGAATATGAAGCTTGACACATGCTCCACTGCAGCTCCGTTGATGGGGATGTGAGTGTGGCTCCTAGCATGCCTGAAGTCCACAATGATCTCCTTGGTCTTCTGAGTGTTAAGGGCCAGGTTGTTGTCGACACACCACGCGGCCAGGTGCTGGACCTCGTCCCTGTAGGCCGTCTTGTCATCCCCTCTGATCAGGCTGACCACTGTGGTGTCATCTGCGAACTTGATTATGGAGTTAGGACCATGTACAGGAATGCAGTCATAGGTGAAAAGAGAATACAGAAGAGGGCTCAGCACACAGCCTTGAGGCACACTGGTGTTCAGGGTGAGAGTGGTGGAGGAGAGGTTGTCTAACTTAACAGATTGGGATCTGTTAGTCAGAAAGTCCAAGGTTCAATTGCAGAGGAATGAGCTGATACCAAGCTGGTAAAGTTTGGCAATCAGCTTAGAGGCGATCACAGTATTGAATGCCGAACTAAAGTCAATGAATGTAAGACATAAGAGTTGGGTCAGGGCAGAGTGAAGTGCTGTGGAGATGGCATCTTCTGTTGACCTGTTGGTGCGATACGTAAGTTGATGGTGGTCCAGGGTAGTGGGCAGACAGGATTTCAGATGTGATAGAACCGGTCTCTCAAAGCACTTTGCAATGATGGGGGTGAGGGCAACTGTGCAGAAGTTGTTCATTTAGTTATTTATTTAGAGATACAGCACAGTAACATTCCCTCTGGACCAACAAGCTCATGCTACCCATTTATACCTATGTGACCGATTACCCTACAACCTGTATATAACCATATAACAATTACAGCACAGAAACAGGCCATCTTGGCCTTTCTAGTCCATGCCAAATGTTTACTCGCACTTAGTCCCACCGACCTGCATAACCCTCCATTCCTTTCCTGTCCATATACATATCCAATTTTTTTTTTAATTACAAAATTGAACCTGCCTCTACCATTTCTACTGGAAACTCATTCCACACAGCTACCATGCTCTGAGTAAAGAAGTTCCCCCTCGTGTTACCCCTAAACTTCTGCCCCTTAACTCTCAACTCATGTCCTCGTGTTTGAATCTCCCCTAAACTCAATGGAAAAAGCCTATCCTCGTCAACTCTATCTATCCCCCTCATAATTTTAAATACCTCTATCAAGTCCCCCCTCAACTTTCTATGCTCCAAAGAATAAAGACCTAACTTGTTCAACCTTCCTCTGTAACTTAGGTGCTGAAACCCAAGTAACATTCTAGTAAATCTCCTCTGTACTCTCTCCATCTTGTATGTCTTTACAATGCTGTTTTAATATGATAATGTCACCTGCACCTTGAGCTTAATGTTGTAATATTCTATATGTATGCTTGTTAGCGCTAATATGTCAATATTTAGGAAATAAAGACTCAAAAGGCAAAGGATCATCTAATTCAATCAAGCAAAAGCAGAACAGAAATAAAAGTTCAATACACAAGTTTTAAAAATAAAAATGATGTATTATTTCTTTCAAATTTGGATTGTTCTTGTATAGAGCGAACAGGATGAAAATCAAATACTAATGGCGGGAGATGACATTGAGCTGCCTGAGGAGCTGAAGAAGATGGTACATGAAGACCAGGAGGAGGAGGAAGTCAAGGAGTCTTTTATTGGACAAATTCAAAATCTTCAGAATATGGATGTAGACCAAATAAAAGAAAAGGCTCAGGCAACAATTACTGAAATAAAGCAGGCTGCCGAACAGAAATGTTGCTTAATGTGAGCCCATGTTACTTTCTCAGTTTCCAGTTCTGGTGGTAACTGTGATACTCCCCTGTAGGTATGCAACTCACCCAGTGTGTAGCAGTCCAGTATCTGCGTTCTTCACATGAACAGTTTCATGAGGAATTACTTGATTTTTCCACACAGCCCTCCACATGAGTTATTAATATAACACCAAGATATATTTCATCTTCTGTAAACATGCATATATGAATTTAACTAGTAGAGATTAACATTAATACAATACACAAAAATACAACTGCAGATGCTGTGGATCAAAGAATACGTACACAACGCTGGAAGAACTCAGCAGGTCAGGCTGAGAAAAGAGTAGCCAATGTTTTGGGCCGAGACCCTTCATCAGGAATGGGGGGGGGGGGGGGAAGAGAGGGTCGAAGCCCAGTAATAGAGATAGGGGAGGGGGTAGGGTCTAGAGGTGCCAGGTGGAAAACCAATCAGAGGAAAGATAAAGGGGGAGGGGGAGGGGATAAGCATGAAAGAACTGTAGAGATAAAGAAGCAGCAAGTTGAAAGGGGAGAGAGGCAGAGAGGGACCTGGGATAGGGGAAGGGGGAGGGGGAGGGAATTACCGGAAATTGGAGAATTTAATGTTCATACCACCAGGCTGGAGGCTACCCAGACAGTAGATGAGGTGTTGCTCCTCCAACCTGAGTTGGGCCTCATCATGGCAGTAGAGGAGGCCATGTATGGACATATCTAGATGGGAATGAGAGGCAGAGTTGAAGTGGGTGGCAACCGGGAGGTCCTGTCTATTGTGACGGATGGAGCAGAGGTGCTCGACGAAGCGGTCCCCCAATCTACGTTGGGTCTCGCCGATGTAGAGGAGGCCGCACCGAGACCACCGGATGCAATAGACAACTCCAGCAGACTCACAGGTGAAGTGTTGCCTCACCTGGAAGGACTGTCTGGGGCCCGGAATGGTGGTAAGGGGGGAGGTGTGGGGACAAGTGTAGTAGGAGCCTCCAGTCTCAGGTCGGAGGAGCAACACCTCATCTACTGTCTGGGTAGCCTCCAGCCTGGTGGTATGGACTGAATTCTCCAATTTCCAGTAATTCCCTCCCCCTCCCTCTCCCCCTATCCCAGGTCTCTCTCTGCCCTTTCAACTTACAGCTTCTTTATATCTACAGTTCTTTCATGCTTCTCTCCTCCCCCTCCCCCCTTTATCTTTCCTCTGATTGGTTTTCCGTCTGGTGCCTCTAGGCCCTAATCCCTCCCCTATCTCTATTAGTGGGCTTCTGCCCTCTCTTCCTCCCCTTTCCTGATGAAGGGTCTCAGCCCGAAACATTGGCTACTCTTTTCTTACAGATGCTGCCTGACATGCTGAGTCCTTCCAGCATTGTGTATGTAACATTAATACAATGTTGGGTTTATATACTCTGTTGGATTGTCTTTCAAGGAAATGACTGGACCACCTCCAATTGATAGTTGCTATTCTTCTTTAAAATATTTAGTTAACATTGAAAGTAAAAAAGAACTGAAAACACTGAAAATCTGAAACAAAAAGAAAATACCAGAAATACTCAACAGATTATATCAGCATCTGTGAAGAGAGAGATATTTCAGGACAAAGATCCTTTAATACTTTGTCATAAGATCTATGAAATTTTGGCCCTGGTTGTCTCTCCATAGTTGCTGAAACTTCATCCATTTATTCCAGATTTCCAGAGTTTGCCCATCATCTTGACTGGTTCCTTACATTGTTGTCCTTTACCCTGACACCTGAAATAAGGAAGAAAAATATCTTTATTGCAACTTTTTATTTTATCGTATAGATCCAGGGGTTCACAACCTGGGGTTCATGGAACCCTTGCTTCATGCATTGGCCTATGGCATAAAAATGGTTGAAAACCTCTGATGTAGAGAGACAAAGCATACTTTTAAAGTTCCTTTTGAAAGCTTTACATAAACCTGCAGTCAACATTTTAGGTAAATCATGCATTTTGGCACATTGGCTTCTTGTCTTTTCGACCTGAAAAGGTGATGGTCAAGTTACTAGTTGGGCATTTTGGGTCAATGGTCCAGAGATGCAAGTCTGAGTTCCATCTTGGACTGAGGAAGTTAAGTTCAAGTAATTAAATAAATCTAATAATTAATACAACAAAATCTAACTAAAAGCTAATCTTTGACTGTAGATGAGGGAGATACAGGAGTGTGGGGAGAATAAAAGAGATTAGTACACGTGAATGTTTGATAGTCAGCAGAGACTTGGTTGGTTGAAAGCCCTGTTTTCACTTTATATCACTCTGCACTGCAGGGGTTCCCAACCAGGGGTCCACGGTACCCTTGGTTAATGATAAGGGTCCATGGCATAAAAAATAATTGAGGACCCCTGCCATAGAGCTATTATTTAAGACCATAGGACCATAAGTCATAGGAGCGGAAGTAGGCCATTCAGCCCATCAAGTCTGTTTCACCCTTCTTTCATGACTGACTTATTATCCCTCTCAACCCATCTCCTGCCTTCTCCCCGTAACTTTTGCTACCCTTGCTAATCAAGAACCTATCAACAAACAAGAGAAGATCTGCAGATGCTGGAAGTCAAAGTAATACACGCAAAATGCTGGAGGAGCTCAGCACGCCAGGCAGCATCTGTGGAAAAGCGTGAATGGCCGACATTTAGGGGCACAACCTCTGCTTTAAATACACCCAATGATGGACTCCACGGCCATCTGTGGGATTAAATTCACAAACCCTCAGGCTAAAGAACTTCCTCCTCATCTTTATTAAAAAGGAGCGTTCTTCTATTCTGAGGCTGTGCCCTCTGGTCCTAAACTCCCCCAATACGGTAAACATCCTCTCCACATCTACACCATCAAGGCCTTTCAATATTCAATGTTCTATGTGGGTAAATATGAAACACCTATTTGTTCCAAATATAGCAACACTGAATATTCAAAACCAGTGTGAATTGATTCATGGGATCAAATAAAAACCAATAACAAAGCAAAACACTTGACAGATTAAATAATGAATAACTTGTGAGAGTGGAATATCAGGCAACATAACTGCCATGAATGAGTAAAATCCTCCGTGGAGAAACTGCGACAGTTACTTGCTGTCTCTTGTCATTCATTCTGAGCCAAAGATGGTTGGGGTATATATTTGAATTGCAGTAAGATAAACTGGTCAGATATATTACTGTATTTTGTGTTTTATACTTTTAACTATTTTCTGACTGCCTATAGCAGGGGTTCCCAACCTGGGGTCCATGGACCCCTTGTTAATGATATTGGTCCATTGCATTAAGAAGGATGGGAACCCCTTGCCTATAGCAAGGCAGTAATTTCAAACTTAAACTATATTTTCCTGCCCCTTAAAGCAGATGCATTGTATGGGGTGCCATAGTTCAAACCATTGATCAGTCCTGAATGAATAAAAAACTCTGAATCTGGAGAGTTCTAAACTTTAGATGATTGTGTGAAGGACCTGAATTTTGTAGACATGATGCATAACACTGTAAACTTTTAGAGTCTGTGCAGCAAAATGTGCAAATTTAGAAAGTGCTCCCTTTCATTCTGCACTTTTCTACAGTGTGTGCTATTGCCAAGGAGTTTCATAGCAGCCTCCAGAATCAGAATTGCAAATATTTTTGGCATTTGCTATTTTTCCTGAAAATTTGCTGAAAAATGTTAAATTTTGTTTAATGATTGCTGAGTCTTTAAGCCATAGATAGCACTTGGCTAATGTTCTGGCATTAAAATAATTAATTTTATGTACATTTAAAAATAATTGATTTTAATGATTGTTCACTTTGTAGTCAGGTGATCATATTTCAGTATGCATCTTAATCTTATGTATGTTTTACAATATACAATAAATCTTTTAATTAGTTAAAAACATTGTTTCTGTCTCCTGCTTTATTATTCGGGAACTCTTCCATGGCTCGGCAGTCAAATCAATGACATCACAGTGCTGAATGTCAGGGATCCTTTGGATTGATGACGGGCAGGTCCCCATGCAGTAAGCAGGAAACTTACATGGTTGGACCTCTGTGAGCAGCTTTCGTTGAAGTTTGTGTCGAATGCTGGTCCTTTGCAGGCAGCGTGGTCGCATAGTAGCTCGCTCAACACTTTGTAGCACCAGCGATTGGGGATCAACTCCTGCGGCTGTTTATAAGGAGTTTATACACTTTCCCCATGACCATGGGGATTTCCTGCAGCTGCTCCAGTTTCCTCTCACAGTCCAAAGACATATGGGTTAGGGTTAGTAAGTTGTGCACATGCTATTTTGACACTGGAAGCACAATGACACTTGTGGGGTCCCCCCCCCCCCAGAATATTCTTGGACTATGTTTTTGCAGCAGCAGTACAATGCAATACATTACTATAGCACTGTGCAAAAATCTTAGGTGCATGTATTGCACTACACTGCTTCCACAAAAAAAACAAATTACATGACATATGTGGGTGATGATAAACTTGATTCTGATATGGGTCTCTATTGTGGACTGAGAGTGGGAAGGGGGCAGGGAGAGGGCAATCATAGCTGGAGAAAGGGAAAGGGAGAGGGGAGAGAGCAGGCAGCACCAGTGTGATACTGTTGAATATTTACAAAAACGCCCAATCATGTGAGTGACTTTTCATGGAGTCCTAACAACAATGGTCTCCCCTCCATGTCACCAGTTTTTCAACTTGGAACTACCTCACAGTTCCATCACCATTATTGGCTTTCAACACTCCTGAGAGATTCAAATAATTACACAGTTAGCGGCAACTCATGCTGTCCTATCTAAGGAAGATTTACGAACTGTATCTTGAATACTATCACCTTTTGTAAAGTTAAATCAAGTGATACAGGCAACAGCAGAGCTTCACTTCCAGATGAGCTCAATGACTTCTATGCTCACTTTGACCATCACGATCCACAGCAGCCCCCAATGACCCTGCAATTTCAGTCTCTGAGGCCAACATGAGAGCATCCTTCAGGAGAATGAAGCCATGGAAAGTATTTGGTCCAGATGGAGTACCAGGCCGAGTATTAAAGGCCTGTACCGATCAACTAGCAGGAGTGTTCATTGAGAACGTTAACTTCTTACTTTGGCAGTGCGAGATACACACCTGCTTCAAGCAAGCTTCAATTATACCCATATCCAAGAAGAACATAGTAATTTGCCTCAAAAACTATTGCCCAATAACACTAACATCCACAGTGATGAAGTGTTTTGAGAGGTTGGCAATGAAATATATCTACTCTTGCTTGACTGGCAATTTATATCCACTCCAATTTGCCTTCTGGAGAAACAGGTCCACAATAGGTGCTATCTCATTAACTCGTCAGTCAACCATTGAACATTTGGACAGCAAAGATACATATACCAGTATGTTTTGTATTGTCTACAGCTCAACAGTCAATACCATCATCCACTCAAAACCTATCAATAACTCCTCAACCTTGGCCTCAATGCCTCTGTGCAATTGAATCCTTGATTTCCTCATTTGCAGACCCCAATCAGTTTGGATTGGCAACAATATCTCCTTCACAATCACCATCAGCATGGTGAACCACTTGGCTGTGTGCTTAGGCCCCTGGTCTACTCCCTTTACAGCTATGACTGTGTGGCCAAGCACAGCTCCAATGTCATATTCGTTTGCAGATGACACTATTGTCATAGGGCAAATCAAAGACGGTGATGAATCAGCATACAGGAGGAAGACTGAACATCCTGTCTGAGTGGTGTCACAACAACAACAACCTCTTATTCAATGTCAACAAGACCAAAGAGCTGATTAGTGAGTTCAGGAGGAGGAAACCAGAAGTCCATGAGCCAGTCCTCATCAGAG
This sequence comes from Hypanus sabinus, assembly GCF_030144855.1. Lineage (NCBI taxonomy): Eukaryota > Metazoa > Chordata > Chondrichthyes > Myliobatiformes > Dasyatidae > Hypanus > Hypanus sabinus. The sequence goes on from NC_082719.1 coordinate 94,922,386, forward strand.
GAACAGTGGTGGAGAGGGTCGCCAGTTTTAAATTCCTCTGTATTATTATTTAGAGAACCTGTCCTGGACCCAGCATGTTAGTGCAATTACAAAGAAAACATGGTAGTGCCTCTACTTTCGTAGAAGTTTCTGAAGATTCAGCATGACATCTAAAATTTGGACAAACTTCTATAGCTGTGTAGTGAAGAGTACATTGACCAGTTGCATCACAACCTAAATCCTATAGCTATATCAGAGTTCAAAAGTCAAAGTAAATTTATTTTCAAAGTGCATATAAGTCACCATATACAAGCCTGAGATTAATTTTCTTGTGGGAATACTCAATAAATCTGTAGAATAATAATCATAACAGAATCGATGAAAGACCAGACCAAATTGAGCACTCAAGCAGTGTGCAAAAGACAAGTTGTGCAAATACAAATATAAATAATAATAATAAATAAATAAACAAACAAATAAATAAATAATATTGAGAACATGAGATGAAGAGTCCTTGGGAGTGAGTCCACTGGTTGTGGGAACATTTCAATGATGGGGTGAGAGAAGGTGGGTGATATTATCCCTATCGGTTCAAAAACCTGATGGTTGAGGGGTAATAACTGTTCCTGAACCTGGTGGTGTGAGTCCTGAGGCTCCTGTGGCTTCTTCCTGATGGCAGCGGTGAGAAGACAGCACGGTCTGGGTGGTGTGGTCTCTGATTATTGATGCTGCTTTCCTATAACAGCATTACATGTCAACGTGCTCAGTGGTGGGGAGGCCTTTATTGGTGATGGATCCACTATGTATGTAGGATCTTCCATTTAAGAGCACTGGTGTTTCCATTCCAAACCATGGTGCAGCCTGTCAATATACTCTCCACCTCACATCTATAAAAGGGGGTGGGAAGAATCTCATTAAAACCTACCAGATTCTAAAAGACCTGGACAGAGTGAATGCTGAAGAGTTTGGGATCTGAAGTCAGATCCTCCGAATAAGGGGACATGTTTTCTGAACTGAAACATGCAGTGAAATTTGCATCAAAGACCAACACAGTCTGAGGACTTTCTGAGAGCAGCCCACAACTGTTGCCATGCTTTTGGCACCAATATAGCATGCCAACAACTTACCATCCCTAACCCGTATGTCTTTTCAGGAGGAAACCAGAGGACCCAGAGTAAACCCATGTGGTCATGTGAAGAACATTCTAACTTATAAGAACATAAGAATGTAAGAAATAGGAGCCAGAGTAGCCCATCTGGTCAGCTGAGCCTGCTCCGCCATTCATTAAAATGATGGCTGATCTGGCCATGGACTCATCTCCACAAACCTGCCTTTTCCCCATTATCTTTACTTCCTCTACATACTCCTTACATACCTTGGTGGAATTGAACCCAGGTTGTGGTGCTGTAAAGTGCTACATTCGCCGTTATGTTTATGAACAAAATTGCATGGTAACCATTATTGGCCTCTCCAAGATTTCCTGCAAATCAAATATCATCATCTTGGTTAGGTGATTGTTTCATCGCCACTTACTAAATTCTGTTCTAGCACTCTCTATCACTGTGAACCACATAACCTCAAGGACCTCAATGGGTCACTGAAAGTTTCAGCATCATGTTTGCAAATCAAGGACCGATGTGCAATAAATGAACCTTCCTAAGGTCCTTCTAGAAGTGTTAATCTTCAATACTGATAGTGTTTTTATTCAAATAATAACTTTATTACATTTTACAGTTTTTTTCTTGAATTTCTTTGAAGCTTGAAGGATGATTACAGTGATTCCTATTTCAACCGGAGAGGAGATTTGATGGAGGTGTACAAAATGATGAGATGTAGTGACAGGGTGAGAGCAGAAAGGCTTTTTCCACTATGGCTGGGTAAGACTAGAAATCAAGGTCATGGGTTAAGGGTGAAAAGTGAAATGTTTAAGGGGAAAATGAGGAAGGAACATTTTCACTTGTAATGGTGAGACTGGTAAAAAGAATGAGAATTTAGAACAAGAAGGTGGGGAAGGTGAGATTGAAGTACAAGGTGGTAATGATAGGTGAAACTGAGAGAGGAGATGGGGTGAAGCAGAGAACTTGGAAGTTGATTGGTGAAAGAGATAAAGGGCTGGAGAAGGGGGAATCTGAAAGGAGAGTGTGGAAGACCATGGAAGAAGGGGAAGGGGAGGAGCACCAGAGGGAGGTGATGGGCAGGTAAGGAGATAAGGAGAGAGAGGGAAATGGGAATGGGAATGGTTAAGGTGGTAGGGGGGGATTACTGGAAGTTCGAGACATGCTATCAGGCTGGTGGCTACCTGGACGGAATACAAGATGTTGCTCCTCCAACCTGAATGTGTCCTTATTGTGGCAGTATTGTATTGAACTAAATTGAATTGACTTTATTTCTTACATCCTTCACATACATGAGGAGTAAAAATCTTTACATTATGGCTCCATCCAAATGTGCAATTTATAGTCATTTGTAAAAACTGTATGTACAACAGGACAGTCAATATAACATAGAGATACAGTTGTATCAGCGTGAATTAATCAGTCTGATGACTTAATGGAAGAAGCTGTCCCAGAGCCTGTTGGTCCTGACTTTTATGGAGCAGAATCATTTTCCAGATGGTGGCATGCTGGAATAGTTTGTGGTTGGGGTGACCCAGGTCCCCAGTGATCCTTCAGGACCATTTTATGCACCTATCTCCGTAAATGCCCTGAATAGTGGGAAGTTCACATCTACAGTTGTGCTGGGCTGTCCACACCACACTCTCTGCGGAGTCCTGTGATTAAGGGAGGTATAGTTTCCATATCAGGCAGTGATGCAGCCAGTCAGGATGCTCTCAATTGTGCCCCTGTAGAAAGACCTTAGGATTTGGGGACCCATACCAAACTTCTTCAACCATCTGAGGTGAAAGCATGTACAGACCATGTGAGATTCTCGGTGATGTGGATGCCGAGAAACTTAAGGCTGTTTGGCTTCTCAACCCCAGATCCATTGACGTCAATAGGGGTTAGCCTGTCTCCATTCATCCTGTAGTCCAAATCCAGTTCCTTTGTTTTTGCAACATTGAGGGAGAGGTTGTTTTCTTGGCACCACTGGATTGGAGCTGTGTGTGGTGACCCAGTCATGTGTATACAGGAAGTAAAAGAGGGGGCTTAAGACACAGCTTTGAGGGGAACCTGCTTTGAGGATCGGGGGTAGAGGTGAGGGAGCCCACTCTTACCACCTGCCAGTGATCTGACAGGAAGTCCGGGATCCAGCTACACAAGGCAGGGTCAAGGCCAAGATCTCTGAGCTTCTTGTCGAGCCTGGAGGGAATTATGCTGTTAAATGCTGAACTGTAGTCCAATAACAGCATTCTCACATAAGTATCCCTCTTTTCCAAGCGTGTAAGGATGGTGTGCAGAGCTGTGGCTATTGTGTCATCTGTCGATCGATTATGTAGGTATGCGAATTGTAGGGTGTGCAGTGTGGGTGGTGGCAAGCTGCAAATGTAATCCTTGACCAGCCTCTCAAAGCATTTGCTTATTATTGAGGTGAGTGGAACGGGACGCCAGTCGTTCAGACATGTGACCTTGGTCTTTTTAGGTACTGGAACAGTGGTGGATGTTTTGAAGCAGGAGGGCACTCTACACTGGGAGAGGGGGAGATTAAAAATTTCTGTAAACACAGCTGCCAGTTGAGCCGCGCACATCCCGTGCGGTCCGGTCCCGCGGCCATGCGATTGTCCACTCTTTGGAAACACCAGCGTACCTCAGCCTCAGAGATGACTAAGGTGCAGGTCGCTTCGGCGGCACTCCTCGGGACTCCGTGTTGGCGACATCGAACCGGCTACCTTGTCGGAATGGAAATGGGAATTAGAATGTGTGGCCACCGTGTTCAGCGAAGCGGTCTCACGTTGTACATCAGTGAGCCCAAACCGGGAGCACCGGATAGGACTGTAGTTGTCCCCTTTTGTTCAAGAGCCTGATGGTTGAGGGATAGTGACTGTTCTTGAAGCTGGCGGTGTGAGTTGAGGCTCCCATACCTTCTTCCCGATGGCCGCAGCGAGAAAAGAGCATAGCGTGGGTGATGAGAATCTCTGATGATGGGTGCTGCTTTTCTACGGCAATGTTTAGTATAGATGCGCTCAATAGTTGCGAGGGTTCTACCGTGATGCACTGGACCGAACGTACCTTTTTGTAGGATATTCCGCTCAGAGGCACCGCGTGGTGTGGGTCGCAGGGGTCTGAGCCATGCCTGCCTTTTTGTCGGCTACGTGGAACTTTATTTATTATTGACTTTATTTCTTACATCCTTCAGGTACATGAGGAGTAAAAATCTTTAGGTTACGTATTCGTCAAAAAGTGCAATTATAGTAATTTATAATACATAGAACAGTCAATGTAACATAGAAATACACTCAAGTCAGCGTGAGTTAATCAGTCTGGTGGCCTGGTGGAAGAAGCTGTCCTGAAGCCAGTTGTTCCTGGTTTTTATGCTGCGGTCTCTTTTCCCGGATGGTAGCAGCTGGAATAGATTGTAGTTGGGGTGACTCGGGTCTCCAATGATCCTACAGGCCCTTTTCTCAGTCCTTGCAAATCTCCTGAATCATGGGAAGTTCACAACTACAGATGCACTGGACTGTCCGTACCACTCTCTGCAGAATCCTGTGATTAAGGGATGTAAAGTTCCCATACCAGGCAGTGATGCGGCCAGTTGAACAGTCTATGTTCCAGGACTACACTGGTATCAGTCCTTAACTTTTCCTGCGCTACAGTTTATCTTTTATAATCCCACGAATTCTCACAGCTACCTGGACCATACCTCTTCCCCCCCCCCCCCCACCCCCGTTACTAGCAAAAATGCCATCCCCTTCTCTCAGTTCCTCTGTCTCCGCCGCACCTGCTCTCAAGCTAAGGCTTTTCGTTCCAAAACTAAGAAGATGTCCTCCTTCTTCAAAGAAAGGGGCTTCCCTTCATCCACCATCAACACTGCCTTCACCCGCATCTCTTCAAATTTGGCGCACGTCTGCCCTCACCCTATCCGCCCGCCACTCCACCTGGGACAGAGATCTTGTCCTGACCAATCATAGAAACATAGAAAGTAGGTGCAGGAGTAGGCCATTCGGCCCTTCGATTCTGCACCGCTATTCAGTGTGATCATGGCTGATCATCCAACTCAGAACCCTGTACCTGCTTTCTCTCCATACCCACTGATCCCTTTAGCCACAAGGGCCATAATCTAATCTCCTCTTAAATATAGAGAATGAACCGGCCTCAACTGTTTCCTGTGGCAGAGAATTCCACAGATTCACCACTCTCTGTGTAAAGAAGTTTTTCCTCATCTCGGTCCTAAAAGGCTTCCCCTTTATCCTTAAACTGTGACCACTCGTTCTGGACAATCACTCCACCAGCCTCAGTACATAATTCTCCGTAACTACAGCTATCTCCAAAGGAATCCCTTCCCCACCCGCCGCACTTTCCGCGGGGATCGCTAGTAGGCGACTCCCTCGTCCATTCGTCCCTCACCACTGATCTCCCTCCTGGTACTTACCCTTGCAAGCGAAACAGGTACTACATCTGCCCCTACACCTCCTCCCTCAGTACCTTTCAGTGAGGCAACACCTCACCCGAGAGCCTGTGGTGCCACCCACTGTACCGGTAGTCCCGGTGTGGCCTCCTGTGTATCGGCGAGACCCAAAGATAATTGGGGAGACTGCTTCACCGAGCACTTACCCTTCGTCCGCCAGAAAAAAAAAGTGGTATCACTATGTAGCCGCCCAGTTCAATTCTACCTCCCATTCCCATCCCGACATGTCAGTCTATGGCCTCCTCTCCTGTCGCAATGAGACCGTACTCAGGTTGGAGGAGCAACTGTTTATATTCCGTCCGGGTAGCCTCCAACCTGATAGCAAGAATACGAATTTCTCGAAGTTCTGGTAATTGACCCGCACCATGTGCAGCGTTCCTATTCCCATTTCCTTCTCCCACATTATCTTCCTGCCTGCCCATCCTCTCCTTCAGGAGCTCCTCCCTCTTCCTTCCACGGTATTCTACCCTCTCCTGTCCGATTCCCCCTTCTTTATCTCTTTCACCTCCCAAATTCGCAGCTCTTTACTTCGCCCCTCCCCCTCTCGGCTTCACCTATCACCTTGTATTTCTTCAGTCCTCCCCTCATCTTCTTGCTCTAACATCATCCTTTTTTTCCCCGCAGTCCTGATGAAGCGTCTTGGCCCGAAACGTCGACTGTTTACTTTTTTCCATATATGCTGTCTGGCCTGCTGAGTTCCTCCTGCATTTGTGGGTTAGAGATGACTAGATTTGGATAGTGTAAATACAGTTTTTCTTTCCCAAGAATTATAGATTTTATTTTAGTTAAACAAAGGAATCTCAATAAAATTGCCTTCACACCTTCCTTTTCTGTCTCCAACTCCGAAGTAAAAGAAAACCCAATAAAATCCGTACGACCGCCCCGCTTGTGAATGAACTGATTCGGGTTTATCCGAACGATTCATTCAGCTAAAGACACAGAAGCTGACACGCAATTAGTCTGAATTGGTAGAGTGTTCATGGAAGAGAATCTCAAACCAATATAGTCCATTCTGCCAGAAATATTTATTCAGAATCAAGTTTACTATCACTGGTATATGTCGTGAAATTTTCTGTTTGAGGCAGCAGTACATTGCGATATATAATATAAACTGTAATTTATTTTATGTTTCTTGTAATTTAAAGTAGTGGAAAATGAGAGCAAAAATAATGCGGTAGTGTAAATAGTTTCGTAATCAATTCATAAATATGATGGCAAAGAGGAAGCAACTGTTTCTGAAACGCTATGCGTGTAGCTTCAGGCTACATTCTCCTTGAAGGTAGCAATGAGAAGAGGGCATGGCTTGGGTGATGGGGCCCTTAATGAAGAACGCCGCCTTTTTGAGGCATTGCCTTTTGAAGATGTGGGTCACACACACTACCATCAAAGTGGGCAGATAATCAACTTTTTTTTAAGAAAAAAAGACATTTCTGCTCAAAAATAACCAACCAGCAAGCAAGCACATGTCAGATCTGGAAAGAATGATTGAGGTTTGGGGACACAGACCTTCCTCAATCAGCTTCCTTACCTTAGATTCCACAGAAAGGCTCTCACGAACCCCCTGTGTTAAATATTAAGCGCTGTCCCTCGTCGTTATGCAGCGAAGAGTCGCTGTCTTTATTAACCGGTTTGGAGATAAGTTAAGGCAATCAAAAGTCTACCACCAAGTCTATGCGCTAATTGAACTCAAGTTACAAGCAGGTCTAAAAGAAAGTTTCGGCACCTCGCGCAGAACACATAGCCAGCAAGCGAAATGTACGTGTTCAGACAATATAACTCAGCTGGGAGGGCGCACCTTCAACTTAACAAACACTATTGACTTACTTTTTTAATTGCTCACAATAGCCATCGCTGGACGTTTTATGCCTGACTTCGCTCTGTTACCATGACAACAGGTCATTGACTGTCAGTAAATTGTACGCAAGGAAAACCCGCGCTCTGGAATAATTGTAAATAAAAGATAACACCGCCTGGTCATTAGAAAAGCTCAGCCGTTCTAAACTAGCTTAAATTGGAAAAATACTTAAGCCGCTTAGCAGCGTGTGGGCATGGGACTTTTTAAAGCACAGCCACTCTATTTAGCTCTAATTGCAGTGATCACTTTAACCTTTGTTTGCTTTATTTACAAAGTAGGACGGATACCAACGTAGCCCGTAACTTAAATATTAAGACCATTTAAGTGTTGCCATAAATCCTGAAACGTACAAGTTGTGAACAATTAACAATGTGGCAGAAGTGGAAAACGGCTCCTCGACCCTATTTAAGAGGAGCAACACATCACACATTACGTTGCATTTATTCATTTCACTCCCGTTAACTATTCCAACGACATTCGCCCAAATTTATTGAAGAGCAAAAATCACCTTGTGAAATAGGCCGCTGGAACTCAAAATTCAAGATTGTTTAATGCCATCTCCAGCACACAAGTGCAAAGGAGAACGAAGCAATTGTTACTCTGGATCTGATGAACAAAAAATAATTAAATAAAGAACAGAATGATAAAAAAAAATACAAATACATAAGTTCTATACATAGATTGACTACATGTCCGTAAAATGACTCGAGGCGCAGGATTGTCTGTATGCGTCCGTTTCTTCACCAGCATTGTTCTCAAGAGAAATCAGAGCTGTGATGTCCCTACAGACAGTTAATAAATAATTACTTGCATTCTGAAAATAAACTGACATTTTGTGGGAAGGAATATTCATGTCGACAACTCAATTTCCTATAAAACTACACCTGAGATAATTGATGCAGTTTTAAAGGCGGTCACACCAAATATTGATCTGATCTATCCAATGAGAAACCTTTTCCGTCCTGATGAAGGATCTCAGCCCGAAACGTCGACTGTTTATTCCTTTCCGTCGATGCTGCCTGACCTGCTAAGTTCCTCCAGCATTTTTACATGCGTTGCAAAGGAACTTAAAATCCAGGGAAGGGGTGTAGATCCGCAAGCTAATTAGAAAATGCAATTTGACGCCAGGCTTTCTTCTTATGGATAAACTAATTAACGATAAATCCCATTAAATCATTAATTAATATATCGACATTTCAATAGACTCAAATAAACGACCTAACAAGCCCTGGTTGGCACACATGTCACACTTGAAAGCAATTATTGGCATCATCTCCTTGAAACTGCGTTCCTGGTAATTGCTTCCACAAGAGCTTATCCTGTTGTTTAATGTTTAATGTAATTTCCAGTACAAAGGAGAACGAAATAATTGTTACCCCGGATCCGGTACAGCACAAAAATATATAATAAGATAAAGAACACAATAATAAAAAGCACAGTAAATATAAATATATAAAATAGCTTATAGACAGTACTGTCTTGAACTCATGTAAAAATGTAGATGCTTTAAAAGTAATAAAATTAAAAATTCCTAAATAATCAATGTATTTATTATAAAGTGCAGAAAGCAGTAAAAGAAACTTAATCGAATCTATATTTGGTGTGACCACCCTTTGCCTTTAAAAGTGCATTAATTCTCTTCGATACACTGTCCTGCAGTTTTAGAAGAAAATCAACTGATTAAGTTGTTCCAAGCATCTTGGAGAACTTATCGCAGTTCCTCTGCATACTTTGGCTGTCTCGCCTTGCTTCTGTCTCTCTACGTACTCCCAGACGGTCTCGATCAGGGCTCTATGGAAATATTACGGAAAAAAATCCAGCTGCTTAAGATTTTTGCGCAGTTGATTGATTGTATGTCCATAAAGTGACGCGAGGCACAGGAGTGTACGTACATAAAGTAACTGGCAGGAAGTGATAAAATAGTGGTGTGGGGTATGTGGAGGGCTGGGTTCGTAGGTTGAAGTGTTGATCAACCCCACTACTTAGGGGGGAAAACAGTTTCTGAGTTCGCAGCTGACTCGTAACAGAATACTTCATAATAACAAGCAACAGGCGCTCTGGTGTATTCGGGGGAATTGCCGGACCGCACCATCCCTTTCATTATACTGACTCTGACAGGGGTTTTCGATGTTAGGTCGGAAAAGGAGGCGCAAGCACGCATACAAAAGCGAAATAGCTCAACAATTATGACGCCGATAAATGAGAATTAGGAGGACCATCCCATTAGTGAATTTCGATGATAGCTCGGTATGATGGCCATTCCAGGTGGCGTGTATCGAGGGCTTTGCCCAAGCCGACTGTCCTTTCAGGTGTTCCGTTGGTGTCAGAGTGCCCTCGAGGAAGCATGCAGTCACGATGGACAGTGGGGGAGTCCCGAGAACAGCGAAATTGAGTGTTTCGCAGATAATGGTAACCATGTTTTAATTTGAAATTGTAAGTAGTTTAGTAAATACACGATCATTGTGTGTATATTGTGAGTGGATAAACTTCGGTAGTTTTGTAAAAAAATAAATACATTAACATTTTCTGTTGTATTTTATAGGGGATACGTAACCCACCAAGGCAATTTGTATCCTTTTGATGCGGACGAATGGGGTGTGCATGAGAAACGTGTTGTTGTTATAATTTGCACAATTCCATATTGTGATTTGTTGATCATAATTATAAAGCCACTTTAACATTAACACTCTTCAGATGCTCAGCACGACAGTTCAAAGTTCAAAGCAAACTTATTATCAAAGCACATATGTCATCATTTAATACCAAAAGCTTATTTTCTTGCGGGCATGCACAACAAGCGGAAAGAAACAGAGTAGAATCAATGAAAAGCCGCATTCAACAAGACAGATAACCATTCAATGTGCAAAAGATAACACACTGTGGAAATACTACAAGAAAAGAAATAAAAATAATAAGAATAAACCAAGGTATGTTCCAGGGCGACTCTCTATGCCCTCTATGAGTTTGCCTCGCTTTAAGCCCGCTCTCTAATTTACTGTTTCGGACGAAAATAGGGGATCAAATCAGAGACCACCGAAAGAATCATACCTTGACACATCTTCTATACATGGACGATTTCAAATTATACATTCTGTCATCAGTAAATCAAATAGTATAACGATTTTCTAAAACTATAAACATGAACTTTGGACTGGATAAATGCAGAACATTAAACATAAAGAAAGGTGCAATGGAGCTAGTAGAATACAAAACAGAGAACAGGATACAATACAACTGATGGAGGGATATGAAACATATGTTTCTAAGATATCAACAAGCAAAGAAAATAGATCATAGTGCGATAAAGGGAAAACTTCCGATAAAATTTACCGCAAAACTTAAGTAAATCTGCCAAACAAAGCTCACTAGTAAAAATATAATAACAGCAAGGTACACTTTTGCTATACTCATATTGACACAATCTTTTGGCATAAGATTTTGGTCCGAAACTGATCTGGAGAATTTACAAAGAAAAATAAGAACTGTAATGACAAAATTTAGAAACAATGTGTTCACTCAAACGTACTTAGCTTAACACTGCCTAGGACAGAAGGAGGAAGACGAATAACAGTCGTTAAAAATTACACAACGGTTAAGTAAAACTTCTAAAGATATATATTCGTCATGGGAAACAGGATTTAGCACTCTATGCGAGCGTTGGCAATTCTGATATGAAGTACACTGCACTAAACTTAAGTGACAGCACAACCCAGAAAACAAATCAAGAAATTATCACTACAGAAGGAAAAGTTAACCAAAAGAAAGCATGAACCTCCGTGCAAGACATCTCCACGATCTGATCAGACTGAATGTCGACAAGGAAGCGTCGAACTCTTGGAGTTAGAGACCTCTTCCCAGCGACAGAGCCGTTTCTTGTGGTAATACAGGACCAAGAAGTGTGTGTTCGTTCTCGTTCTCTGTCTCTCTCTCTCTCTCTCTCCCTCTCCCTCTCCCTCTCCCTCTCCCTCTCCCTCTCCCTCTCCCTCTCTCTCTCTCCTCCCTTTCTCTCTCTCTCTCTCTCTCTCTCCCTCTCCCTCCCCTCCCTTTCTCTCTCTCTCTCTCTCTCCCTCTCTCTCCCTCTCCCTCCCCTCCCTTTCTCTCTCTCTCTCTCTCTCTCTCTCTCTCTCTCTCTCTCTCTCACACACACACACACACACACACACACCCACACACCCCAAAAATACGTAATAAATTCAAGATGATAAATACAGAAAATTCCAAGGGAATCCAGAAACAATTCAAAATATGACAGGATCCTACGGCAGTTTAACTCAATCGGATACCGTGCACAGGCACGAACAAGTGTCATACGTCACTCGCCAAAATCTTACTTTAAGATGTAAACTCATAAGAGACACCATACCTCAATATAAATACAAGCCTGATCCAGTTTTAGAATCACAGTCCTACAAATTATATTACAAAGTCTCCATTATTACAGACATGTCAATCCACAATAACTGTCCTAATATATTACAGGATAAACGAGCAAGACCAATTTACCTAATAGATGCAGCCATTCCAAACACACAAAACATACAGAAATCAGTAAGTGAAAACCACCAGAAATATGCTGAATTAGAATAGGAAATTGAAAGACTATGGAACATGAACAGAGGATACATTGTCCTACTAGTAATATCTTTAACTGCTATCATCCCAGGGTCATAATAACATTAAACAATTAGGCCTGCACAGCAATATTTATGCAAACCTCCGGTAAGCCACAATACTAAACACCACCAGCGTACCGAGGTTTTGCCATCTTGAGCTGAGAGGAAATATATATACGAATAAGTAATAAATATCGAGAATACGAGTTGTGGAGTTCTTAAAGTGAGTGCATAAGTTGTGCAGTTAGTTCAGTGCTGTGGATGATTGAAATTATTCACGCTGATTCAAGAGCCTGAACTGTTCCTGAAGTGGTGGTGTGGGACTTCAGGCTCTTGTACGCCCTTCCCGAGGGAAGCGGCAAGAAGGAAGCACGGCCTCGGTGCCGGGGGTCCCTGAAGATGGACATTGATAATACATTTATTTAGAGTTGCCATGTAGTCATGAAACAGAACAGCTTCTTTCATTGTACAATGAAAAACCACTGAGTTTATTAAAGGATTGAGCTATAATTTATGTTTTAAGTAAACCTCACATCGGTAATCTGTGGGTTTAGGATGGATGTGCAATTGTCCGGTCTTGTTCTGTTTGAACAAACTCTGTTCTAATCCCCACCCGCTCCACCCCCTCATCCTTTCATCCAGCGGCAGCTGGGATACACAAAGATTGCTCCAAGATTTATAAGGAACAGTTTCGCCACAGGCTCCCCAGAAGTGCAAGAAAGAGGTCCGAATTCGCTACCCGAGCGGTTCGAAGTCTTTACTCGGACGGTCTCCGCCGTTTGGAAACCCAAACACGCCTCGTAGGAAGCTCCTAGGTATTTGAGGGAAAGAAGTATTAAATGGATGGCAGCGAGTCATTACTTAAACTCTGAAGGCTGTGCGTGCTAGAACGGTGAAAGAGCGGACGTCTCGTCCTCTTTTGTAACCACAGTTCCTACATTTGCGGTATATATCTCCATTACATTTCCTCTGCTATTTAGCCACTTACTTTTCCAAAATATACTAATTAGAGGACTCTCGGCTAAAGGAGTCAACTAACATCGCGGCAATATTTTCCCTCGCAGAAGAATTGAAAGGAGACGGGATATTAAAGAAGAATTAGTGATCATTTGAAGATTAAAAAGGCTTAGGTTTTAATTATTGAAGGACTGTTAAAGTTACTAGTATCAGACAATAATCCATGCGTTTCCTGTGCTCGGGCTGTACCGGGATGGACGAAGGTTTGTCACCATTTGGGAGCTTGGGAAGGAGTACGGGCACCGCGTCTTCCAGGGTGCACAGTATAGACGCGATTTTGGGATTTACCAAAGATGAGCCAGCTCCCCGTTCAACCTTCCCTTCCAGCAGGAACTCCAGGATTGTAGAAGAAGGGGTAAAAGGCACCGGCCGGGATTGTTGTAACAGAGCGTCAAACTCAAAACATGAACAAGCGAACTCAGAACGTTTTGACGGTAATAAACTGTTTTGCTCCTATCAAATATTTTCTATTCAAGTTAAATTAGCTTCACCAATGCCATTGGCCCCAACACGTTTTGTTAATATAAATGCAACAATTAACTTTCAATTTGGGTAAAACGCGTCAAATTGTATGATTACTTGGTAGCAATGAAAGTTTTATTCAGTAGGAAACGCTCACTTTTATTTCCAACCAATTACAAAACTCACGACATATGTCACTGATAATAAACCCTGTTTTCGTTCCTTCTTAACAAAACTGTTTGCTATTAACGATGCGAAACAGGAGGCGGTTAACGGTTCCATTATCTTCAGTCCCTGCCGTAATTGTACAATGTGCTATAAATAAATACGTACTTAAACCCACCACCCCTCCCGGGGCGTCGGCCGCCAAATACAGCTCGCTAGAATCCTTAGTCTTGGGCCAGTTTTTCAAGTTGTCCCCAATTGTAGCCCATCTTCGAAGTTCCTTCCTCTCCCAGGGAGGAGGACCTTGGAGATTCTTCTGCTCTGGGCTTTTTAATGGGATGGAGTTACCAGCCCCATGCCCAAAAGTCTACCTTTTGAAGCCGGGTCTTGCTTGCACCATCCATGGCGGACTTTTAAGTAAATAGGTAACTGTGTAATTTGCTTTTTTTTAAGATCACTTCTGTACGAACAGCAACGGGGAAGGTCTCCGGCCAGACATAGTGAAAACCAGGCAACATGAACATAACCTATCGGACGAGGAACAGCCCAAAAAGAAGCACAGGAGAAACCGGACAACATTCACCACGTACCAGCTTCACGAGCTGGAGAGGGCTTTTGAGAAATCCCATTACCCAGACGTGTACAGCAGAGAGGAGCTGGCCATGAAAGTCAATCTGCCTGAGGTTCGGGTGCAGGTGAGGCTCTGTTACGTCCTGTTGCTCTGTGTTCTGGTCATTATAGGAAATTATAGGCCAGTTATAACGCATGCGGAGCGTTTGATAGTTCTGGGCCTGTACTCACAGGAGTTTAGAAGAATGATTTCATTGAAACCTATCAAATATTCAAAGGCCCAAATTCAGCGGACGTGGAGAGGATGCTTCCAATAGTGGGAAAGTCTAGGACCAAAGGTACAGTTTCAGAGTAGAAGGACGGCTATATAGAACAGACACGAGGAAGAATTTCTTTCGGCAGATGGTTGTGAATCTGGGGAATTCATTGCCACAGTTGGCTGTGGAGGTCAACTCATTGGGTATAATTAAAGTGGGGATTGCCAAGTTCTTGATTAGTCAGGGAGTCAAAGTTACGGGGAGAAGGCAGAGGAATCGGGTTGAGAAGGATAATAAATCAGCCACGAGGGAATGGCGGATCAGACTCGATGGGCTGAATGGCCTAATTCTGTTCCTATATCTAATGGTCATGTTTAACCTTGTGATACTCAGCCATTCACCACATTCCGTTATTAATTTACCTCATGAACTCCGAGTAAATGGTTCAATATAAAATTATAATTTATCGGTAATGACAATATCGAGTCTTCGAATCCGCTGTTCTCTTTTCCAAAGGTTAGTGTTAGAATTTTTTACTGATCGTGAGATAAGAGTTCAAATTGATCTTTGAAGCACAGATATTTATTGTTTTCACCAGGATTCTTTTAATTGTACCATTTCAAATGTCAATATTTATTTTCGTTCGATCGCCCAGGTTTCTTACTGTAAACTCGCCAACTGACCTAAGCATTCAAGGGATGAGTTAGGCTCGCTGGGATTTTTTTTCTTGAATAAAGGATGAACTGAACTTTGCCAGCAAGCCAGTGGTTTACTTTCCTTTCCTAAACCGGAGGGCCCCATCAGGTAGTTAGAAAAGAGCTTCTTCCTTGTTTGAAAACGCGATTTATCAACGCAGAAGAATGCATTTTTGTATTCTGTAAAATACGGGTGTTTGACGGTCGGCGCGAACAACCTATTGTCATGCAGTATAGATTGACTTGTAATCAAAAGGTATCAAAACCTGAACGATCAGTGACGCTATATTTTAAGAATGCCAGGGAGGTTGCCCCGAGTATTGGAAGAACACTTAGGACCACTTTGTACCCAATTCTATAGATTTTGCTTTCATATTTTCACTTTTTGGCAAAGCAGCGTGCCAACGAGATATAAATTATTAACCCTCCCGCATGTGGAAGAACAGCACATTAGGAGCAGTTACAGCACATTCCTTCAACGAAAGTCCTGTTTGAATTGGTAAACGAAAATCTGCGTGTGCAACTTGGCAAGTTTATAATCACGCGTGCCTGAAACATATAGTGTTCATTATGAATTATTCTCAACCTCAAAGTCAATGATTCTGAAATATCGTCAATAATTATGTAGTCTTATCTCATGGGAGGGGGTCGTTGGTGGAACGCTTTGCTAGTTACAGTCAGTAACATTTTGAAGCAATAACACACAAAATGCTGGAGGAACTCAGCAAGTCAGGTAGCATCAATCGAAATGAATGAACAGGCAACGTTCGGGCCGAGACCCTTCTTCGGGACTGGAAGGGAAGAAGGAAGACGGCAGAATAAAAAGTGAGGGAGGGAAAAGAAGGGTGGATAGAAGGTGACAGGTGACGGCAGTGGGGCGGGAAAGATAAAGGGCTGGAGTAGAAGGAATCTGATAGGAGAGGAAAGTGGTCTTATGTACAGCTCATAACACCGAAAGTAATTAATGGTTTACATTTTCACGTTGAAAATTCAGTACCCAGCAAAGAGTCGTATAGAGAATTCAACCAATTAGCACTTCCGTAAACAATTTAATAAAATCGTTTTAATTGAAAGCTTTAATTGAAAGTTGATTTGCAGGGCATTTTAAAACTGTTTATCATTAAACACGCTTGATGCTATACATTTGAGGAATCGAAATTGAACAAATTAATATAATTCTATTGCTCTGCACTCGGCGATGAATTTTGGAATGGGGGAAAGCCTTGTGACGTTCTTGCAAAGGAAACATTCTGTTTAATTAAAAGGTCGTGTTCTCTTTCACTTAAACCGCACAACTTAATAAGTCCCTTGGTTTTCTACAGTGTTTTTGTTAATGCACTTTCAAGGCAAACTAGTAGGCGAAATAAATCGTGAGAGCAATCGGCAATCTCCCACACCCCCTTCATCAAAAAAACTTCAACTGGAAATCGCAGTCAGATACATTATCTTGATATATGTTGTGAAATTTGTGGCCGCAGTACTGTGCAATACATAAAATTTGCTATAAGTTATAAAAGGAGAGCTATATATATAAGTATATACAATACGTAAGTATCTATTTTATATAATAAATAGTATGGATGGTGGATTCATGCACTACTCGGAAATCTGATGAAGTGAAGAAGCTGTCCCTATAATGTTGAGCGTGTCGGGGGCATGTCATGGATGGTAAGGGTCTTTAATGATGGACGCAGACTTCTTGAAGCATCATATTTTGAAGATGTCCCCATTTATGGGGCTTGTACCCATGATGGAGCTACCAGATCTATTTCTTATCTGAGTTTTATGCAAGAAAAAGCATTTCAACAATTTAATATAGAGGCTTTTCTGCTTAAAATATGATTCTAGGCTAAGAGTTTACGAAGTAGACTTTGGCAAAAAGGAGGGGAGAGAACTTGAACTCGAGGGCATGGGAGGAATTTTACCATTCAGTAAAACTGAAATTATGAAGAAACCTTCTAATCATTTAATCCGAGTCTTTAGCTCAAGTCTCACTTTTTACTTGTGTATCTGTCATAACCAATTGAATTCACACAGAACAAATACAAGTGTCATGATCCAATTGTTTTATTTGCTGGGATCAAAATCAGTAAAAGACCTTTGCCACTATCTGCTGTACATCATTTCATATTTTTAAATGAAATGCATTGTCATTGAGTAAGTTTAATCAGAATCAGGTTTATTATCATTTGCCAAGAAATTCATTGCATTATGGCAGCATAAAAATTACTATAACATTATGTGTCCATTAAACAATCCAAGGTTGTCAAGCTGAGGAGTGGTCGTGGAGATAAGTTCCCAATACCTAAAACTGCTCCTCATGCAGTGTGCCTCAAATAGCCTCTGACAACTGAGTCTAGCTCCTGGCCTTCTCGTGTGGCTCTCCCTTGTCTCCAGACCACATCTCCAGTGCCCTTATCTCCCTTTCTGGCCATTACATAAAAAAACTATAAAGAATTTTGATTTGTGATGCACAGTGAAAGAAAAGAGGAACTGAAATTTCTCAAAGAATTGCAAGAACTAGTCAAATCCATTTAAAGCTACAACAAAAATTATTTAAATACAGTAAAAATAATTTCCTTCAACAATTTTAGAGCATGCATTTGTAGTCCAACTATTCACTACTTCATTGCTTTTTCACCTTTCAGTGAGTTTCTCAGTTTATATCAGAATATCAGTTTCTCAACATCAGGCTGAATGCCCCTCAGAAGGAGTCTCAGATCCCTATGTTCAGTAATTTATAGTCTGTTTCATTGCACTGAAAGAAGTTGGGTGTTTGCATTGAAATTGTGCTCTGCTAAGTATGATGTTAGAAAGGCAATAAAGAACATTTTGATCTTTTTCCACAGTGCAGGATAGTGTTCAGTGATTTCTCTCTGCAATGAAAATCTTAGTATGATGTTTTTTGAACCTCAGCTTGAGCTCGAAGTCATGTTGTAGAGAGATCAGTTCTTCCTCCATCCTTCTTGTTAATTTCTCATTACAAATGTTCAGGACTGGATTTTTTACCCAATCTGGAATTTGGATTGAGGGAAAATCCTGAAATCTCTTTGCCACGTCTTTATGCAGCTGTCCCAGGTGGGCGTAGTATTATAGAAGATCACCATGCACTATTTATTTGTTTCCAGGATCAGAAATTGGAAAAGGTCACGCTGGACAAATTTGCACTTAAGTAGGGTTTACCCAGGCAGCAAAGTGGAGATAACTGATACGACTTTAAGAAAACTCACATAATTTCCTTGCAATTGAAGACTGACTTCATTAAATTTTATGAATAATTCTGACACATAAGTAACGTCATACCTATGTAAGTGTGTATGTATGTTTTCATTCATGTGTCATATGATATGACCATGATTACTCTTGGCAATTTTTTCCACAGAAGTGGTTTGCCATTGCCTTCTTCTGGGCAGTGTCTTTACAAAACAGCGTGACCCCTGCCATTATCAATACTCTTCAGAGATTGTCTGCCTGGTGTCAGTGGCTGCATAACCAGGACTTGGGATAGGACCAGCTGCCAATATAACCATTCATCATCTGTTCCCATGGCTTCATGTGACCCTGATCCTGGGGGGCTAAGCTGGTGCTACACCTTGCCCAAGGGTGACCTGCAGGCTAGCGGAGGGAAGGAGTGTCTTACCTTTCTCCTTAGTTAGAGACGTATCTCCAACCCCATCACCCAATATAATAAAGTTAGTAGTGCAAAAAAAAAGTAAAATAGTGAGATGAAGGAACTGAAGAAGCTGTTTGTAAAATGTTGAGTGTGTGTACCTTCTCTCTGATGGTAGTAATTAGAAGTGAGTATGTCCTGGTTGATGGGGATCCATACTGATGGATGCCACCTTTTTGAGGCATCACCTTTTTGAAGATGTCGTCGATAGTGGGGATGCTAGTGCCCATGATGGAGCTGCCTGTCTATAGTCCTCTGCAAGGAACAGCACAAAAATATATGTGGATTATTTGGTCATTCACTTTTGCACAGCCTTTCTCTAAGATCATGGCTGAACTTTTATCTGAGGTCCTCTCTCCTGCACTAATATTCATTCCATTAATATTCCAAAATGTTGCTCATTAACTTCACTAGGCATTAGTAATGCGATCACTCGAATAGAATCAAGTCTAATATCATTGACATGTGTCATGAAACTTGTTGCCTTTGCAGCAGCAGTACAATGAAATACACAATAGAAAATCTGTGAATTACAATAAGTGTGTATATTATGGTTAAATTAAGTAAGTGCAATAATAGAAATTTAAAACAAAAGTAGTGAGATAGTGTTCAGGGGTTCAATGTCCATTCAGAAATCGGATGGCACAGGGGAAGAAGCTGTTCCTGAATCTTTGAGTGTGCGTTCAGTCTTTACCTCCTTCCTGATGGTTGCAATGAGAACAAGGACAATGAGAACCTGAGTGACGGGGGTCCTTAATGATGGATGCTGACTTATTGAGGCACTGCTCCTTGAAGATGTCCTGGATGCTATGGAGGCTAGTGCCTATAATAGAATGACATAGAATATAATAATATGGAGGAATTTAAGGTGGGGGTTATATGGGAGGCAGGGGTTGTGGGTCTGCACAGCATTGTGGGCCAAAGGGCCTGTGATGTGCTGTACTATTCTATGTCTGTGTCTCTGATGGAGCTGACCAAGTTAGAGTAAGATGTCCAAAGAGGTCACTCTCTTAATGGAGAACACATGCAGTGAGCTTGTTGAATTTGGGAGGCTGATTCATGCATAGCCACCACGCTGTCGTTGACAGGTCAGGGTCTGGGTCCAGTGGCATGAAATCCAAGGTGACTGAGGACCTTTCACTGCTGTAGCCTTGCTCCACCTTCATTGCCATTGTGATGCGTCGTCATCTTTTGGCAGCTTCACCATTGAGGTTTCAGTTAGATTAGTCTTTGTCTGGAGTCCCCTCCTTGACCTTACCATGACCTTACTAGCACCCAAGTGCTAGACAGCTAAACTCTAGACATTACCGCTCTTGGGATATCGGGAGCTCACAAGCCTCTCTACCACGCCGACAATCCTCAGAGGATTACATTACAAACAGATTAAAAGCAGATTGTGTAAATGCAGATTGAAGACTGACAATTATACTGGACACGTTCTTTGCCGTTTAAAGAAGGTGTTAAATGGAATAGTTTCAAATGTAGTAAGCTTCTTTCCAACAACATGCCTGAAATTCAGTGAGGCTTCATGGATCGAACTTTGCCTAAGTCATCCAGGTGGGGAGGAGGGTGTGGTCTGGAAAATTCAACTAGAAGAAGAAAGAAATGGCAAGTCTATGTAGCAGAGCTAACACTTGTAAAGTGGCACATGGATGATAGAAAACTGGAGGGCTTTGTGGGGGGGATTAATTTTAGAGTAGGTTCAAAGGTCGGTACGATATTGTGCCGAAGGGCCAGCACTGTCTTGTAATGTTCTATGTTTAAAAGTTTGACCATTCATTATTTTATTCAAATTGGCACAAGTGTTTTATTTGACCATTTAAAGTAACATGGGTCTAAATAATAGGACAAAATTAGTTGGAGAAGTGAAAGATGAGATTAAGGTACAGGACATTATTAATGTGTAAACACTTCTATGAGTTTTGAGTTAGAACATAGAGCAGTAGAGCTCTTGAACAGGCCTTACAGCCCATGACCTCTGTGCTGAGCTGCGTCCACAACTCTCTGCAATTTCTTGTGGTCACCTGGAAAGCAGTTTCCATGCAAATCCAGATAGAATATTTTCTATTGTGCATGGATAAAAATTAAACAAATCCTTCTTATCAAGATACAAACCGCACTACCCAGCAAACATGCCCCCCCCCCACCCCACCCCACTGATTTCATTGCTGCTGCCTAATCAGAGGGCAATTTAAAATGGCCAATTAACCTACCAATTGGTACATCTTTGAACTGTGGGAGGAAACTGGAGCACCCGAGGAAACACATGCGGTCATGGGGAGAACGTACAAACTCCTTAAAGGCAGTGGTGAGAATTGAACCTGGGTTGCTGGTATAGGTGATCCATTCCCATTAATTACCTGCATATTCATGTGCCCCTCTAAAAGCCTCTTGAATGCTGCTTTTACTTCTACTCCTGGTGGTGCGTTCCATGCACCTACCACTCTGTGTAAAAATAAAACTTGCCCTGCATCTCCTCTTTAAATTTTCTCTCCCTTCATAGATATACAGGTACTATATGCCCTCTAGTATTCAACACAAAGTGTAGTGCTATTTGACCTCCCTCATCTGGCAGATAGCCATCAATCTCTCTGAGCTTCAAACACTCATTTCATCACTGCTGGTAAATTATTTAAATTTTCCACAGAAAATTAAAACTTCTGATGTGAATGCCTTCATTGCTTGCCCTTTTTCATCACTCTTCACCCATTCCTTCACTCCCTCTCCATTCTTTGCTCTACATCGGATCTGGCACTATTTTGAATTGAGTTATTATCCTCACATAACAGTGGAAAATGTGTCTTGCACAGTTTTCCACAGATCAGATCATTACATTGAGGTAGTACAAGGTAAGACAATAACAATGCAGAATAAAGTGTAACGTCCACAGAGAAAGTGCAGTGCAGATAGACGGTAAGGTTCAAGATCATAGCAAGGTAGATTGTAAGGTTGAGAGTAATCATTATCATACTAGGAACTTTTGTATCTTCTGCTTGGTGGAAGAAGGGAGAAGAGAATATGTCCAGGGAGGGTGGGGTCTTTGATGCTGGTTGTTTTACCGAGGCAGTGAGAAGTTTTGACAGATTCCATGGAAAAGGAGGCTGATTTCCCTGATGTGCTGAGTTGTGTCCACAACTTCCTGCAGTTTCTAGTGTACACCTGCAGAGCAGTTCCCGTACCAAGCAGTTAAGCATCCAGATAGAATATTTTCTATGTACATCAATGAAAATTGATAGGGTCAATGCGGGCACGCCACATTTCTTCGTCCTCCTAAGACAATCGAGCATTTGTGAGTTTTCGTGGTTGTGGAGTCTGTGGTTGTCAGCACTTCCTTCTCTGCCATTTCTCTATTTCTTTCTCTACTTTTTAAAAGATAATGGAAGGCTATGTGGTTCAGTTAAGTCCCAGATCTTTGGTTATCAGTCTGCAATTCCAGCAACATTCCAAACATTAGAAACATGAGAATTCCTATTCCAAAAGATTCTGGACCAGTGGCTTTCATCATGACAATTAGACGATAAGACAATAAGACCATAAAAATAATCATAGAGTAGGCCATTCATTCCGGAGTCTACTTTGTCATTCAATCCTGTCTGATTTATTTTCCCTCTCAAGCCCTTTCACAGTAATAATGCACATGCCTTATTTGCTACAATTGATAGGCTTGCAACCTCGAATCAGTAGTGCCTGAACTTCTCTCTACAAAGTCATGTAATGACCTTGCGTTCTTTCTTACTGTTAAAATTCAGAAGATTTAACATGCTGTCAGTGTCTCTGCATCGGGTCAGAAGTCAGTGTCATCCCTTCATTCACTTAGAACTAATTTAGTTAATTATAAAACTTTTCAAGAAATTGTGCTACACCTGAAATCTTCCCCCTATTTTCTTGACCTTTTACCTACAACCCTTTTTTAAAAAAAAAAAATTCTTAATTGCACGGCACTAAACATTCTGCAATTTTTCTCTTCCATCAGGCTACTTCCCAAAAACACTGAAAACTAGTTCTTCAGCCTCTTTTTTTTAAAAAAAGAGCCAAGATGTCTCAGTAATTAATAGCTACAGGCTATATCAAACTTATCATTCTTAACTAAAATCATTGAAAAGGTTGTTTATCAGCAACTTAAGAGCTTCTTGGCACTAAGCAACTGGTTGGATGTTGTCCAGTCTGGATTTCGACAACACCATAGCACTGAGACCGTTTTGGTCCAGGTTTTAAATGATATCCGCTTAAACCATGATGATGATAAAAGTTCAGTTTTGGTTTTACTGGATCTGAGAGCTGCTTTTGACACAGTTGACCATGGCATATTACTGGACAGACTGGAAAACTGGGTGGGACTTTTCAGTACTGTCCTAAAGTGGTTTAAATCCTATTTACAGGACGGGGACTATTTTGTACCAATTGGTAGCTGCGTATCTGAGTGAACAAAAATGATATGTGGAGTGCCTCAAGGGTCTATACTAGAGCTTCCTCTGTTCAACATATACATGTTCCTTCTAGCTCAAACCATAGACAGCAACAGAATATCTGCCACAAATATGCCGATGACACTCAGATTTATATAACTGTCATCAAGTGACTTTGGCCCCATACAATCACTAAAAAATGTATTGAATTAATCACTGATTGGATGAGCCAAAGTTTCCTCCAGTTAAACAAAGAGAAAACTGAAATAATTGTTTTTGGTGTCAATAAAGAACGATTAAAAGTCAGTGCTCACTTAGAATCCCTGTCATTACAGACCACAAGCCAAGCCAGAAACCTTGGTAAACACGAGGAAATCTGCAGATGCTGGAAATTCAAGCAACACACACAAAATGCTGGTGGAACGCAGCAGGCCAGGCAGCATCTATAGGGAGAAGTACAGTCGACGTTTCGGGCCGAGACCCTTCGTCCGAAATGTCGACAGCACTTCTCCCTATAGATGCTGCCTGGCCTGCTGCGTTCCACCACCATTTTGTGTGTGTTGCCAGAAATCTTGGTGTTGTGATGGACTCCGACTTAAAATTCAACCGCCATATTAGGACAATTATAAACTTGGCCTACTACCATCTTAAAAATATAGCAAGAGTTAAAGGACTTATGCCTCAGCAAGATCTAGAAATTCTCAGCCGTGCATTTCTTTTCCGTAGGCTTGACTACTGTAATGGTGTTTTCACAGGTCTCTGTAAAACCAAGAATCCCTGAGACAGCCGCAGCTCATTCAGAATGCTGCTGAGACCCTGAACGTAGACCATATCACTCCAGTTCTCAGATCACTACACTGGCTTCCTGTCCATCAGAGGACTGACTTCAAAGTATTACCACGGGTTTACACTAATGTTACACTGAATAGTCGAGGGCCAAAACACATCTCCGATCTCCTGTGGCATTATGAACGTTCCTGAGCTCTCAGGTCTTCTGGGGTGGGTGTGCTTACCATCCCCAGGGTCAAAACTAAACATTGTAAATCAGCTCCTAATTGCTATGCTTCCCATATCTGGAATAACCTTCCAGAGGATCTGAAGTCTGCACAACTTTAAGCTCTTCTAAACTGAGGCTTAAAACTTCTCTTTTCACTGTTGCTTTTAATTAGAATCTCCTGCACCGTAACTTCTATTTATCATATTTATTTTTGTGTGATTTTATTTTGTATATTGTCTGAAATTTGATTTTTTTTATATCTTGTTCTATGTAAAGCACTTTGAGCTGGCTTGTGTTTGAAAAGTGCTATACAAATAAACTTGCTTGTTTCTCCTACTGTATTCAAGTTTGCTGATGACACCACTGTTGTGGGACAAAGCAAAGATTGTGATGAATCAGCATACAGGAGGGAGATTGGAAAATTTGGTTGAGTGGTTTCATAACAACGAGTTCTCACTCAATGTCAGCAAAACCAAGCAACAAACTGTAGACTTTGGGAGAGGTCCATAAGCCAGTACTCATTGGAGGATCAGGGGTGGAGAGGGTCAGTAACTTTAAATTCTTGGGTGTTACTATCTCAAAGGACCTGTCCTGAACACATCATATAAATGCAATTGCAAAGAAAGCACAACAGTGCCTTTACTTCCTTAGCGGTCTGCAGAGATTTGGCATGTCATCAAAAACCATGACAAAGTTCTATAAATATGTGGTGGAAAGTGCATCAACTGACTGCATTACAGCCTGGTGTGGGAACGCCAATGCCTTTGAGTGGAAAATTCTCAAAAGGTAGTCGATTCAGCCTAGTACATCACAGGTAAAGCTCTCCCAAGCATTGAGCACATCTACATGAAATATTATCGTAGAAAATCAGCACCCATCATCAAAGATCCTCATCACCCAGGCCATGCTCTTTCCTTGCCATTGTCATCGGGTAGAAGGTACGAGAGCCTCAGGACTCACACCACCAGGTTCAAGAACAGTTCCTACCCTTCAGCTATCAGGTTCCTGAACAAAAGAGGACAACTACACTCATTTTATTTCTGGTGTTCCCACATCCAATGATCTCACTTCAAGTACTCAATCTTGTTATTTCATGCTCTCGTTATTTATTGCTATTGATTTATATTTGCATTTGCACAGTTTGTTGTTCATTGATCCTGCTTACAGTTACTGTTCTAGAGATTTGCTGGGTATGCCCACAGGAAAAAGAATCTCAGGGTTGTATGTGATGGCATGTCTGCCATCACATACAAAGTAAATAAATTTTACTTTGAACTTTCTCTCCATGATCTTTGACATCCTTGCTAATCAAGAACCTATCAACCTCTGCTTTAAGTATACCCAATGACTTGGCCTACTATGGTAATAAATGTCACAAATTCACAACACTCTGTCTAAAGAAATTCCTCCTCATCTCTGTTCTAAAGGCATGTCCTTTTGTTCTGAAGCCAAGCCCTCTGGTCCTAAACTTTCCCACTAATGGAAATGTCCTCTCCACATCCACACTATATTCGATTGGATTCAATGAGTTCTTTCTCAGTCTTCTAAACTCTAGTGAGTACAGGCCCAGAGCCAACGAAATACTTCTCATCCATTAACCCTTTTGATCCATGGGGTGCCTTTCCTGGGAGAAGATGCTAACGTTTGTCTATCCATTCCACTAATGAATTACAACCAGTGCACTGGTGCTTTTGAGGTTCTGCAGAAGGTAATACATGTCACTGAAGCATAGAGGGCAATCATCTCAGTGTTGCATGATAGATCATAAACTAGATACAAGACAAGTTTAGGACCAAACAGGATAGAAAGTCTTGCATATATATAACATACACAAAGTGCTGGGAATCCCTCAACCTAATGGTGTGAACAGCAATTTCTTTAACTTCTGGTACTTCCTCTCACCTCCCCTTCTCCCCTTTTCCATTCCTTATTCTGGCTCCCCTCTTACTCTTCCTCCCCTGTTTGTCATTTCCCACTGGTGCCCCTCCTCCTTCTGTTTCTCCTATGGTCCATGCTTCTCTCCTATCAGATTCCTCCTTCTTCAGCCCTTTACTTATTCAACCTATCCTCTGTTTCTTGCTTCACTCCCCCACCCCCCCACCCACCAACCTTCCCCTTCTCCCGGTTACATCTATCACTTGCCTGTTTGTAATCCTTTCCATCATCCATCCCCACCTCCTAATTCTGGTTTGTTCCTCGCTTCTTTTCCAGTCCTGACGAAGGGTCTTGACCTGAAGCATTGACTGTTTATTGCCCTCCACAGATGCTGCCTGACCTGCTGAGTTCCTCCAGCATTTTGTTTGATGCTCATAAACTTTTATTGGGTTTGAGGTCTTGACCTTTGACTTCACTGTACCTCAAATGGCAAAGGTTTTGATGGTAGACTGGTTTTAATCATCAGTGTCTGTCTTCTTTGAGTGGTGGAAAATGTTCTCGTTTTCCAAGGTTTTATTTTGGGCATTTATTTGCAACAGTATAGTTTTGTGTAGTGAGGCAAGTTGGTAAAGGATCTTTCAAAGTTCAAAGTAAATTTAATAGCAAAGTACGTATATGTCATCATATACTACCCTGAGGTTCGTTAGTTATTTATTGAGATACAGCACAGAACAGGCCCTTCCAGCCCTTCGAGCTGTGCCGCCTGCAATCCCTCAACTTTGCCATAGTTTAAGAACGGACAATTTACAATGACCAATTAACCTTCAAAATGTCTTTGGACTGTGGGAAGAAACTGGAGCACCTGGTGGAAACCCATGCAGTCACGGGGGAGAATGTACAAACTCCTTACGCACAGGAGCAGGAATCTTGCAAGAATTTACAGGAAGACAAAGAAATACAATAGAATATGTAAAATTATACATAAAGACTGGCAACCAGTGTGCAAAAGACAAACTGTGCAAATAACATTAAAATTCAAATCTCAAAGTAAATTTACATACAGTTTATATCATCATATAGTACGTTGAGATTCATTTTCTAGTGGGCATTTACAGGAAAATAAAGAAATACAATAGAATTTATGAAAATATTGTATATAAAGACTCAGCCAACATGCAAAAGAGACTGACTGTGCAAATTTAGGCAAGGGTGCCGAATTGAAAGCAGAGTTTCCCATGGCTGGAGGCGGAGACTGTAAAGACAAGTTGCTCTTATTTCTGCAGAGCGAGGGGAAGGAGTGGTCTGAAAGGTCTGATGAGTCCTCTAGCGAGGGGTCAGCATTCTGAGTTGGTACTGGCCCTTGCCTCCCTGGTGAATAGTTGGCAAGGTGCCCCCAGTTATTGTAAGGCTCAGAACGTTCTCGGGCAAAGCACTCACCCCTGACGGGGAAGAAGAATATGAGCCATGGGCGGAGCAGACCTCTCAGATGCTGGATGAGTGGCTC
The DNA here is from genome assembly GCF_030144855.1 of Hypanus sabinus. Lineage (NCBI taxonomy): Eukaryota > Metazoa > Chordata > Chondrichthyes > Myliobatiformes > Dasyatidae > Hypanus > Hypanus sabinus. The sequence continues at coordinate 94,950,013 of NC_082719.1, forward strand.
TAATGACATTAAAAGACAGATTGATAGTCTGAGGGGGCCAGATGCTGGCACAGTGCAAGCACAGAACCCCTTTCCTACTTCTGCGGGCTGCATGCGAGCACCAGAAAATGTTTTTGGAGCAACAGGGATCCCAATGGAGCTTATGACGGTGATTTGGAACGTGTTTCAGGAGAAGGGGGAGTGTGTTTTTGTGTTGTGTGCTTGACACCGGTGTGAGCTGGGTCATTTGTTCGGCAGAATATGAAGAGAGAAGCTGCTCGAGAGAACAGGTCGTAGGATTTGACCTGGTGGGGGATCATGATTCAACAGGGCAAGGTGCCGGGGTGTAAGGAGGATCAGTGAATATGTCTGACTTTTGGAAGAATTGAGCTCCAACTTGTGCACATTTGACTGTTTAATTATAATGGGCTCTTTCTGTCTTTTACTTTTCTTTATTAACCCTTTAAGTTAAGATTCATAAATATCATTCCTTTACTCGTCTGTTATTTCTTGGCACTGAGTTGTAACAGGGTGGCAAATTACACAGCATCCACATAGACTGAGGTTTGGGGTGGAAGAGCCATCGCAATCTCACGGACCGCAGTGTGTGTTCCCTAGACTTGCGTGGCCAAGGATACCAAGTGGTTTCATGAATTAAAAATAATACTGAGACCATGAGCCTGTAAAGAGTCTCTCAAAGTGGCTCTAGCTGTTGTAGAATCAGTTCGGGGTTGTGGTGATTGAAGTTATCCACAGTGGTTCAGGAGCCTGATGGTTGTAGGATAATAACTGTCCCAGAATCCAGTGGTTCAGGACATGAGCTCTGTGCCTCCTGCTCGAACGCAGTAGTGAGAAGTGGGCATGGCCTGGATGGTGGGGTTCTTTGGATTCTGCTTTCTTGTGGCAGCGCTCCTTGTAGACCAGCGTAATGGTGTGGAGGGCTTTATCGGGGTAATGCTTAGTCAACAACTCCATGCTGAACGTGCACAAAAGCAGAGTTATCTATATTTGCTTGATAACTGAAGTTGTCATAGCCTTGGAGTCATAGAACACTGCAGCATAGAAACAGGCCCTTTGGCCCATCTAATCCATGCTAAAATGTCATTCTGACATTGCTTATGGAATGTTGTCAAGAAATAGGCTCCCACATGCCCCTCTTCCTCCATATGAGGGGTATTGACAAGGTTAACACAAGCAAGCATTTACCACTGATGTTGGGTGAGACTAAAACTGGAGGTCATGGGTTAAGAGTGAAAGGTGAAATGTTTCAGGGAAACATGAAGGGAAACACCTTCACTTGGAGGGTGATGTAATTATGGAGTGAAGTAGAATAGTAGAAGTGGTGGATACATGTTTGATTTCAGCATTTAACCAAATTTCTAAGTACATGGATGGGAGGGGTATGGAGGGCTATGGTCCATGTGCTGGTCGATGGGAGTAGGCAGTTTAAGTGTGCTGGCATGCACTAGATGGGCTGAAGGGCCTGTTTCTGTGCTGTAGTGCTCTATGTGCTCTTTACACAAGTAGTACCCTGTTGGAGCTGAAGTGTTCCTTTGAGAAGGATGGGTTAATGTGAGCGATAATTAGCCTCCAGTCTGCACCAGAGCTTCATCTCTGTTGGAATTTCTTTATTTAAAGAGGTAGAGCACAGATCAGTCCCCCACTGTCCCAACGACCTAGACCCCATCACCCAGGACCTGCCCTCTTCTCATTGCTTCCATCAATACTGAAGACACACACTCAACGATTCAGAAACAGCTTCTTCCCATCCGCCATCTAATTTCTGAATGAACATTGAACCCCTGAACACGACCTCACTACTTTTCATTATGTATTGCTACTGTATAACGATACATTTCACGATGTATACTGCTAATATTAAGGCTAATTCTGCACCACGCCACTCAGCAACCCATGCTAGCCCAATCACAGGACAATTTACAATGACTAATTAACCTACTTTGGACGGTGGGAGGAAACCGGAGCATCCGATGGAAACCCACCCATTCACAGGGAGGACATACAAACTCCTGACAGACAGTGCCAGAATTGAACTCTGAATTTAATACCGCGAGATGTAAGAGCATCGTATTAACAGCTACGCTACCAGGACCTGTTGGTTAACATCAAATTTCATGGCACCCTGAAGCAGATGCGAAATGGAGGCCATTTTCTGAGGAAGCCAAATCTGAGAATGTTCCTACATAGTTCAAAGTATATTTATTATCAAAGTACTGTATGTATACTATATACAACCTCAAGATAGCCACAAAACAAATAAACCTTACAGAACTCAGACTGGAGCTATCTCTACACTCTTAGAACCTACAATTAGGTCCCCCTCATGCTCCATCTCTAGTGGTTCCCTAATCGTTCTCTTGTAGGCATCTGCTTCCTGGCCAAGGATGTTGGCCTCATCAAACCTTGGTCTACATGAATATGGTAGACGTTGTTCAGTGATCCCACTTCGTCCTGCTCTCAAGTTTTTTGAGGTGCTCTTATCTTCCGCTATGGTGATCTTCAATGGCCTTCCAGTCTCACCAATATATACACATAATTAAGAAAGGAATGGAGTGCACACAGCAAAGTTAACCTCCAGCTAGAACACTTTTTGTGCCATTCAGTGGCAGCTTAAACGAAAAAGCTAAGACAAATTTCCCAAAAATGTAGTGTCCACTTAATAGCAAAAAGTGAGGACACTATTAGGAAAAGGCAAAGGAAAGTGGCACCGAGAGGAGTTGTGTATTTCGGACCTCTATCACCATGTCGAAAAGTACATATTGGTGAGACTGGAAGGCCATTTGACTTCAACTCCATCTTGTAAGATTGCTTGCTGAATACGTGCATGACTGTATACCTCATTCCACGGGAAGCCATGGGAATTGCTGAATTAACTGATCATTGATAGTAATTAAACTAAATATTGTGAGCCAGGAAGTAAAAGTGAAATTGTCAGCTGGGTAGTGCACACATCAACAGTTAATTGCTCCATGTCAGAAAAACTGGCAAACCAGTTGGTATGAATTTTCAAGTTCAAGTTTATTGTCATTCAACCACACACATGTACAGAGCTAAATGAAACATTACTCCTCTGTGACCAAGGTGCAAGAAGTATATTTATCACATACAGTTCATAAAATAACATTAACAGATAATAAATAATATTCTCCAGATGTTCAAGTTGACATAGTGCATATATGATATATAGTTAAATATACAACAGTATTATACTATCACTAGTGCTGTCATAACTAATGTGTACTGGGTAGGTATCAGGGTGTTCAGAAGTCTCACAGTCTGGGGGAAGAAGCAGTTACCCAGCCTAACAGTCCTTGTTCTTGTTCTGATACTGTGGGAACTTTTGCCTGATGGTAAGAGGTCGAAAAGTTTGTGGGCCAGATGGGTTGGGGGGGGGGGGTTGGGGATAGTGGGTTGAGGGTGGGTCCTTGATAGTGCTGCTGGCTCGGCGAATGTAGCGATTCTGGTATACGTCCTGGATGGGGAGGGATCGTGGGTGAGGGAAACCAATGATCCTTTCAGCAGTCCACACAATCAGTTGCCAGGTCTCGAGGTCAGAGACTTTACAATACCCCCTGTTTTATATAACTGTCAGACTAATATGCTCTTGTTTCAGGTGTGGTTTCAAAACAGGAGAGCGAAGTGGAGGCGGCAAGAGAAGCTGGAAACCAGTGCCATGAAATTGCAGGATTCGCCAATGCTGTCCTTCAACAGGTCATCACAGTCTTCAGCCATAGGCACTCTGAGTAGTAACTTATCAATGGATCCTTGGCTCACTTCACCAATGTCCAGCTCAACTGCATTACAGAACCTCCCAGGTTTCATGGCCACCACAACACAGGGCTTGCAGGGCAGTTATACCCCTCCGCCTTTTCTAAACTCCCCAGCCTTGGGGCATACCTTGCAACCTATGGGTGGCATCACTCCCCCCACCTTTCAGTGTGGGACCCCCTATGTGGACAAATTTCCTCTGGAAGATGCAGAACAGAGACACTCCAGCATAGCTTCCCTCAGAATGAAGGCCAAAGAACACATCCAGTTCATTGGGAAAAGCTGGCAGACCATCTGAGGCAGATTGCAGAGGTCTTTTAATGATCCTCTACTATTGTTTAAAGTGCTGATTAGAATTTTAAAATTTGAATGTATAAAGCTGTTATTAAATGTCAAAGAAGCATAATCTTTGTGTTGTTATTCAGAATTTTAATTAATCTGTTTTTATTTTTGTACATCTGTTGCTAACTATGTATTTGTTGTAGATGCAATAATTTTGAGTTTCTCGTGGTCTGTAGTTTCCTAAGCGAATGTCAGATAAGTTACAAATTAATGGTTTAAACCACTGTTAATATTTTTGTACATTTTATATTGATACCCTGTTAAAATATGCATTTTATTGTAGAAAGATTCACAAATAAGAAAGGAAATCTGAGCCAACTTCTTAGCAAATTATCTTTTCTGCAAGTGAATGGAACCTTAATTAAAAATAGAACATTAAAGTTTTAAATTTTGGAAAAAATATAGATGTACAGTACTTTATGCTTTAAATTTTGTTAGATTTTTGACTTGGACTTTTTGGATTACTCTAACTACACTTGCAGTGACTTGCTGAAGCTATGAAATTATTCTTCCAATTAGGTTACTTTAAAAAGAAAACTCCATCAGTAAAAACGCAAGAGGTTCTGTAGATGCTGGAAATCCAGAGTAAAACATAAAAAATGCTGGAGCAACTCAGCAGTTCAGGCAGCATCAATGACAATGAATAAACCCTTGCTATTTTGGGCCAAGACCTTTCATCACGACTCATGATGGGTTTTGGCCCAAGCTATTGACCGATTATTCCTCTGCATAGATATTGCTCCACCAGCTGAATTTCTCAACCATTTTCTATGTATTACTTCATCAGTAATAATGGAGTTGAGGTGTGAAAAAATTTTTAGAAGTGCATTTTTTTTTGTTATGCACACAAAATCGTGGAGGAACTCAGAAGGTCAGGCAGCATCTCTGGAGGTGAATAAACAATTGATATTTTGAGCTGAGACTTATCATCTCAACTGGAAAAGAAGGGGGAAGAAGCCAGAATCACGTAGCATGTTTTTGTTACATTGATTACCTTGCGTTCCCTCTTCATTCTTCACTTGAAGAGTTTGTTCAAATTTCATTCCACAGATATGTAACCAAGATCAAATAAATATCTAGCTAGCCTCCAACCTGATGGCATGAACATTGATTTCTCCTTCCGGTAATTTTTTTCCCTCCCCCTTCTCTTTTCTTCTATTCCCCACTCTGGCCTCCTATCTCTTCTCTTCACCTGCCTCTCACTTCACACTAGTACCCCTCCTTCCCGTTCTTCTATGGTCCAGTCTCCTCTGGTATCAGATTCCTTCTTCACCAATCCTTTACCTTTCCAACCCACTTGGCAACCTACCACCTTCTACCTAGTCCTCCTTCCCTTCCTCCCACCTTTTTATTCTGGTATCTTCCCCCTTCCCTTTCAGTCCTGATAAAGGATCTTGACCTGAAACGCCAGCTGTTTAGTCATTTCTATAAATGTTGTCTGACATGTTGAGTTCCTCCAGCATTTTGTGAGTGTTGCTCTCCAAGTAGGTATCCATTTAGTAGTTGGAGACACCAATAGAGGAACCAACAGTTTGAATCAACAGCACTTATGGAGCATAAGTATGTATACAATAGGAGCAGTAGACTTGGTTTGCTGTTTAATAAGATCATAGTTGATCTCACTTTGGCCTCAACACCACTTTCGTTCTGTCTATTGCTCATAAATTTTGACTTCCTTAAAGTCCAAAAATCTAGCTAGATCTTGTAGAGACATTTCCCCTGAAGCTGGATGAGACTAGAATCAGAGAACATCAAACGTAGAACGTGACTGCAATGTTAAGCCAACCTTTTAGCCTACTCCAAGATCAGTCTAACCTTTCCCTCCATTTTCTTACATCCCTGTATCTTTCCAAGAGTCTCTTAAATGTCCCTAATAATTCCGCCTCTATCACTACCCTGTCAGTGTGTTCCACACACCTACCACTCGGTGTAAAAAAAAACCTGCCTCTGACATCCCCCCACCCCCCACCTCCCCATTTCTGCCCTGGAATATAATCTCTGGCTACTCTAACCGCTCTTAACATTTTGTCCACCTCTACCAACCCTTCATTCCATGGAATGGAACTTTATTGTCATTGCTCAAGACAAAAAGAATTCCAACGACCTTCAGTCTTTTGGCAGAAGAAATTCCTCATCATCCAGGTCTTGAATGAAACAACTTCTTATTATGAAACTATATTTGAGTCATTAATTCCTCCGCAAAGGAAACACCCTTCAGTCTGCTTCTTCTTTAGACTCCTCAGAATCCTATCGGATTCAGTAAGATGGCTGTCCCCTATCCTGGGTGGGTATAGGCCTAATGTTTTCCTCCTTCAAACCAGGAATCATCCCAGTGAACAAGGATATCCTTCCTTAAACATGGGGACTAAAACTTACTAAAGTATTTCAGATATGGTCTCTTCAAGGCCCTGTAGCAAGGGTTTTCTACATTTATACTCCACCCCTTTTGCAATTAAGGTCAACATCTCACCTGCCTTCCTAACATCATGGCTGAAGGCTTTGTGCTGTGCTTTGCTGTTTTGTGTTATAGTTACTCTACCCACATGATAACCTTATTCATGTACGGTCACACCCAGATCCCTTTGCATTTCTATTTTTGCAAAGGTAGAGGACCTCATATCTGCCATGTCATACTCCATCTGCCAATTTTTTCCTGCCTATTTGCTTAACCTATATGTTTCCCTTTATTGACTCTGCTAGCTGTCCATCAAGTCCAATGATGCAGGGAACCTGTGTGGGAGAGTTTTTAAAGTGGAAAAGCCTTTGCACTGGGTCAGTTCCACTCCCTTGACCGCAGCAGTCCAGACCCAGTAGTACAAGCAAGCATCACAAACTGGGGTCTTCCTTGGTTGCAGTGGATGACCATGATGTCTTCTGTGCCTTGTCGTCCCTTCGCTCTCCATGGAGCATTGCCACTGGCCATTGGACCTCACTATAGAACTCATTCATTAAGTCGGCCGGAGTTGACTTTGCGTGCTAGCACAAGCATATCCCTATCTGACCGAGGTATGAGGTCGCCGGTTGAAGTGCTGTACTGGGATGTGGCCACTGTCACACGCAAACAGCTACTTGGAGCTACAGTTGAGAGCTGAGAGTCCGGTGGGGACCAGAGGTGAGTGAGCTCCCTGGAATGAAAACAACAAGCCTCTTCACCAATGGTACCCCTCCCTGGACACCCCTTACACCCTACTGACTCTGTAACATATACATGCATCACTAAACTTGACTGTGATATATTCAGTCCATTCATCCAAATCATTAATAAGCAATGTAAGTGACTGAAAACTCTGGCTGTTAACACTTCAGCACCTAACTTGTCACCAGTTGGCCAAACTGAAAATTATCTATTTATTCTAACTCATTGTTTTCTTTTGCTTAGCTTATGTTAATATATTAAGCTTGATGCTATGGACTCTTATCTTGTTGAATGTCTTCTGTAAATCCAAATCAATAGAACTTTAGTTCCCTTTTCATCCACTCTGTTTGTTAAATTTACAAATTACTCAGATAATGTTGCCAAATTCAATTTCTCTTTCCCAGAATAAATGTTGAAACTTTACAGAACTCTGCTTAGGTCACATCTGGAGTATTATATGCAGTTCTGATCGTCCCACTATAGGAAGGATGTTGAGGCTTTGGAGAGGATGCAGAAGAGAGTTATCAGTTTTATATGATGTAATCTACATTTATTTATTGAGATACAATGTGGAATAGACCCTTCCAGTCCTTCAAGCCGTGCCACCCAGCAATCCCTTGACCTAATCCTACCAATCATAGGACATTTTACAATGACCCACTAACCTACCAACTGGTACATCTTTGGACTGCGGGAGGAAACTGGAGCACCTGGAGGAAACCCACGCGGTCATAGGGAGAATGTACAAATTCCTTACTGACAATGAATCCGGGGCCCTGGTACTGTAAAGCGTTGTGCTAACTACTTTGCTACCATGCCATCCCACAATTGTGTAGGGTAGTAAATTTGAATATTTATAAGATATTAGTCAGACTACATTTGGAGTACTGTGAGCAGTATTGGGCCCCTCATCTAAGGAAGCATGTGATGGCACTGGAGAGGGTCCAGAGTAAGTGTACATAAGTGGCCCAAGCTTCAAGGGTTAATGAGTGAGGATCTTTTGATTACTCTTGGACCTGTACTCACTGGAGTTTAGAAGAACGAGGGGTGGTCTTATTGAAACCTACCAAACATTGAAAGGCTTGGATCGAGTGGACAGGTAGGTGATGTTTCCTATAGTGGGAGAGTCTAGGACCAGAGGGCACAGAATAAAAGGACAACCCTTTAGATCAGAGATAACAAGAAATTTCTTTAGCCGGAGGGTGATGTATCTGAGGAATTCATTGCCGCAGACAGCTACAGAAGCCAAGTCATTGGGTATACTTTAAGCATAGGTTGGTAGGCTCTTAATTAGTAAGGGTGTCAAAGATTATGGAGAGGAGACAGGAACATGGAGTTGAAAGAGAAATAAATCAAAAGAAATGAACAGTCAACATTTCAGGCCAAGACCCCTTCCACTCCCTTCATTTCCATAAAGGTTCTCGGCCCAAAATGTTGACTGTTCATTCTCCTCCATAGACGCTGTCTGACCTGTTGAGTTCCTGCTGCATTTTGTGTGGTGTGGTCACTCAATTAGCAAAGGCAGTTGCTGATCCACAGAAACAAGGGTGTTAAAGGCTATGGTATTGCATTGTTGCTTCTAACTAGTAACATAAGCATTAATCAACAATCTTACTCATTGTGCCAATGTTTATATTTTCCTTTTGGCACTCTGGAGGAACTGATTTCATAATTCAGGACTGCTGCACAAGTAACAGTGAAGAGTTCATCTGTGAAGAAAAGGCATTTACCACAGTGCTTCTTGGCCAGGAAGGGCAGCTGTTTTTCCCCAAAGCCCTGGTAAAACATCCCAGCCCAGCAAATACACCATAACTCCATTAACAAGCTTCCATAGATGCACAGTGACTGGTTGCATCATGGCCTGGTATGGAAACATCAATACACAAGAATGGAAATATGAACAAAAAGTGGTGGATACAGCCCGGGCCATCACAGGAAAAGTCCTCAACATTGAGCACATCTACAAAGAGTGCCGCCACAAGAAAGTAGCATCTGTTCATCAGGGACCATGATCTCTTCTCACAGCTGCCATTGGGAAGGAGGTAGAGGAGACTCACGACTTGCAGCACCAGGTTCAGAAACAAATATTACCCTTCAATCATCAGGCTCCTGAACCAGCAACACTGAACTGCTTCCACGACCTATGGAGCCACTTTCAAGGACTCAGCAACTCATGATGTCTGTATTAACTTTTTATTTGTATGCTAATTATTTATTAATTATTTGGCTTTTTTACATTTGCACATTTTTCTTCTTTTGCGCATTGGTAGATGTTTTTGTTTGTGTGTAGTTTTCCATTGATTCTACTGCATTTCTTTGTTTTACTGTGAATGCCTGCAAGGAAATGAATTTCAGTGTAGTGCAAGGTAGCATATACATAATTTTGATAATAAATTTACATTGAACTTTGATCTCTCTGACTAATCTAGACCTGTCTCTCTCTACCAGTTGCTGATCTCTATCAAGTTCCTGTAGCAACTTCAGCCCTTACCCTGCACTGCAGCTATCCAATCATCTTCTGTTGCTCATTATCAAATTTACCTTGCCCATCAAACGTTTGACTACCATTGTACCCCCAAAACCGTGTAAATTGAAAGCCCTGTGAACCACATTTCGTCCCCACTGCTCACCCTGACTTCTCCACCTTACCATCTCTCTCATTTCTCTACTTCAGGTGGCTCTAACCTTTCAGAAGATTACCTTTAAAGATAAAAGCAGTATGAAATTCATTTTCTGACTCAGCTACAATTGTGTGTGAATTCAACTTGATATAAACACAGAAAAAATGTTCATTTACACCTAATAACTTTATTATACAGACCATTCCTAATAGAAGTTTAAGATCACACAACATGGAATCCAATACTGTCTGGCTGCTCTGATGTTAAATAAGGTCATAACCTCAGTCCTCAGTATCGCTTCCTTACAGCAATTCTCCATTCCACAATTACTTAACATCCAAAAATCTTTTGAAATATATCTTAAATATAGTCAGACTCTGAGCCACCACAGCCCACTTGGATAATGAATTCCAAAGATTCACAACCCTCTGGATGAATAAATTTCACCTCATCTCTGTTCTGAACGACCAACACTTATTATGAATTTGTAAACCCTGTCCAGATAGAGTGAATGTGGAGAGGATGTTTCCATTAGTGGGAGAGTCTGGGACTAGAGGGCATAGTCTGAGAATAGAAATGTTCCTTTAGAACAGAGATGACCAAGTACAAAATTCATTTATTGTCGAAGTATGTACACCATAACCATCCTGCACCTTCAAACAATCCAGTTCAGATTGCAAAAGTGCCAGGTCATACAAGCAGTTCAAAAGCTCACCTCCGAAAGCAAAGTTACAAGGCTATTGGTTGCAGTGATCGTTTACCAGAAAATGTGTGATTAACAAATGAAGAGGGATATTAAAGCAGCCATGATCGAATTGTGGAGCAAACTCAATGGGCTGAATGGTCTAATTCTGCTCCTATGTCTGATAGTCTTATGATTCCAGACACCCCAGCCCTGTTAGAAAGCTATGCCTTTCAATTACTTTTACTCTCAGTTTTCAAAACTAATAAATTGATAAGTCCATTCAGCTTAATTTCTCCTCATAATATAAATCGCTATTCCAGTAGCCAATGTGACATATCTCAAGCCTTTTGCAAGGAGGAATGGGCGAAAATTCCCACTCTATCATAAATACAGTGGAATGCAAAAGTTTGGGCACCTCTGGTCAAAATTTCTGTTATAGTGAATAGCTAAGCAAGTAAAAGATGACCTGATTCCCAAAAGGCGTTAAGTTAAAGATGACTCATTTCCTTAATATTTTAAACAAGATTACTTTTTTATTTCTATCTTTTACAGTTTCAAAATAACAAAACAGGAAAAGGGCCCGAAGCAAAAGTTTGGGCCCCCTGCATGGTCAGTACTTAGTAATACCCCTTTGGCAAGTATCACAGCTTGTAAACGCTTTCTGTAGCCAGCTAAGAGTCTTTCAATTCTTGTTTGGGGGATTTTCGCCCATTCTTCCTTGCAAAAGGCTTCTAGTTCTGTGAGATTCTTGGGCCATCTTGCATGCACTGCTCTTTTGAGGTCTATCCACAGATTTTCGATGATGTTTATGTCGGGGGACTCTAAGGGCCATGGCAAGACCTTCAGCTTGCGCCTCTTGAGGTATTCCATTGTGGATTTTGAGGTGTGTTTAGGATCATTATCCTGTTGTAGAAGCCATCCTCTTTTCATCTTCAGCTTTTTTACAGACAGCGTGATGTTTGCTTCCAGAATTTGCTGGTATTTAATTGAATTCATTTTTCCCTCTACCAGTCAAATGTTCCTCATACCACTGGCTCATAGCCTCATACCATAAGCTCAAAGCATAATTGATCCACCTCCGTGCTTAACAGTTGGAGAGGTGTTCTTTTCATGAAATTCTGCACCCTTTTATCTCCAAACGTACCTTTGTACATTGTGGCCAACAAGGACTATTTTTACTTCAATAGTCCACAGGACTTTGAATAGAGAGAGTACAGAGGAGATTTACTAGAATGTTACCTGGGTTTCAGCACCTAAGTTATAGAGAAAGGTTGAACAAGATAGGTCTTTACTCTTTGGAGCATAGAAGGTTGAGGGGGGACTTGACAGAGGTATTTAAAATTATGAGGGGGATAGATAGAGTTGACGTGGATAGGCTTTTTCCATTGAGAGTAGGGGAGATTCAAACAAGAGGACATGAGTTGAGAGGGGGCAAAAGTTTAGGGGTATCACGAGGGGGAACTTCTTTACTCAGAGAGTAGTAGCTGTGTGGAATGAGCTTCCAGTAGAAGTGGTAGAGGCAGATTCGATATTGTCATTTAAAAAAAAATTGGATAGGTATATGGACAGGAAAGGAATGGAGGGTTATGGGCTGAGTGCGGGTCACTGGAACTAGGTGAGTGTAAACGTTCAGCACAGACTAGAAGGGCTGAGGTGGCCTGTTTCCGTAATATAATTGTTATATGGTTATATGGACCTGTTTCCAAAATGCATCAGGCTTGTTTAGATGTTCCTTTGCAAACTTCTGAGGCTGAATTTTGTGGTGAGGGTGCAGGAAAGGTTTTCTTCTGATGACTCCTCCACGAAGATCATATTTGTGCAGGTGTCGCTGCACCATGACAGTGGTGGAGTCCACAGTGGTGGAGTGCACCACCACTCCAAAGTCTGCTAAATCTTCCTGGAGGTCTTTTGCAGTCAATCGGGGATTTTGATTTGCCTTTCTAACAATCCTACGAGCAGTTTCTCTCGGGAAGTTTACTTGGTCTTTCAGACCTCAACTTGACCTCCACCGTTTCTGTTAACTGCCATTTCTTAATCACTTTACGAACTGAGGAAACGGCTACCTGAAAGCACTTCTTATCGCCTTTTCCTGCTTTGTGAGCATCATTTATTTTAAGTTTCAGAGTGCTAGACAGCTGCTCAGAGGAGCCCATGGCTGCTGATTGTTGGGACAAGGTTTGAGGAGTCGGGGTATTTATAAAGCTTTGAAATTTGCATCACATGGCCTTTCCTAATGATGTCTGTGAACAGGCCATAGCCCTAACAAGCTAACAAGGTCTGAGACCTTGGTAAAAGTTATCTGAGAGCTCAAATCTCTTGGGGTGCCCAAACTTTTACATCGTTCTCCTTTCCCTTTTTTCACTCTAAAAGCGTACAAAGCAAAAATAATACACTAATCTTGCTTAAAATGTGGAAAAGAATATTTCATCTTTAACTTTATGACTTTTGGAGATGTTCACCTATTCACTTAACTATCCACAGTAACTGAAATTTTGACCAGGGGTTCCCAAACTTTTGCATGCCACTGTATATCCTTCCTTAGATATAGAAAGGAGGTTTGTGCACAATATTCCAGATTTAGTCTCACTTTGATTTTGCAGTAAGAAATCTCTACTCTTATACTCACATCCTCTAGAAATACAGGTTAAAGTATCATTTACTTTCAAAATTGTTTTCTCAACAACAGCTTCTACCTTGCTGTTATAAGACTATTGTGGTTCCCTGGTCTGATAAGGATAGATGTGACCTCACAGTCCACCCTCATTAGGACGTTTCACCTTATTGTTTCACTGCGCTGCACTTTATCTGTAGCTATTTATTTATTTATCTATTTATTCATTCAGAGATACAGCACAGAACAGGTCTTTTTGGCCCAACAAGCTGCAATGTCCAGCAACCCATCTATTTGACACTAGCCTAATCACAATATACAATGACCAATTAACCTACTAATCAGAATATCTTCAGACATAGCACATGATGGTTCCTGTGGAGAACGTACAAACTCCTTATAGGCAGCGCTGGAATTGAACTCCAAACTCCGGAATGTCCCAAACTGTAATATTGTCATGGTAACCACTGTGCTACCATGACGTCCTCTGTTATAGTTTATTCCGTGCTGTTATTGTTCTACCTCAATGCACTGTGTAATGATCTGATCTGTATAAAAAGTATGCAAGGCAAACCTTTCATTCTATTTTGGTACAGGTGACATTAATAAACTGACTTCAATTTCCATTCCTATTCTCGATTTTAACTTTCCGTAAGTTGTGTCTAAGGTCACCACTTCTCTCTGAACTCCAAAACTTTTTATCTCTTAACCATTAACATACTTTACCTTTCTATTTTTTTTCACTAAGTTGTGGGACTTAAATTTTTCCTGTATTATTTTCCCTCTGCCAGGTTCCCACCCATCCATCTACTGCAACCTATTCACATGGGTGGTATGGTAGTGTAGTGGATAATGGAATGCTTTGTGGCACCAGCAATTGGAGTTCAATTCTGCCGTTGTCTATAAGGAGCTTGTATGTTCTCCCCGTGACCATGTGGGTTTCCTCTTGATGCTCCATTTCCTCCTCACATTCCAAAGGTATACTAAATTGTAAATTTAACCCTAAATTGGGTTATTAGAACACTCCGTTGGGTCTGAAAGTATGGTAACCCTCTTGGCTTGCATCCCCCACAGCTTCGGACCGTGTTGGTAGTTGATGCATGTGACACACTTCGTTATATATTTTGATGTTTTGATGCTCATGTGACAAATAAATTGAGCTTCTTATGTACAATCCCAGAAAGTGTTGATCAATTCTCTTCACAGCCCGCACTGCCACCTAGCTTCCTGAAGCAGAGCACCAGGGCAAAGAACCTTCTCTGTAAAAGTTCTGTGAATGAAAATCTGCTGGACTCTCACAATTTATATTCCTCTGCATTTTCCAACCTCATAGCAGATGCCAGCCCCTTCATCTATACTGTATAATTTCCATTAGTCACAGTCCCTTCCTTGCGCAGCATTCAGTCTTCAGAGTAAAATACATGCCTCTCCATCACACGGTTAACCCACTTTCAATTTGTATAACTAGACAAGATGATAAGAAAGATAAACTGAGAGGACAACCAGAGATATTTTCCTAGGGCAGAAATGGCTAATACCAGGTAGCATAATTTTAAGAAGACTGGCGGAAAGTATAGGGTGAATGTCAGAAGTAAGTTTTTACAGAGAGTGATGAGTCTGTGAAATGCCCTACCAGGGGGAGGGTTAGAAGTGGATACATATAGGGCACTTAAGAGACTCTAAGTTAGTTGGATGATAGATAAATGGAGTGCTATACAGGAGGAAAGGGTTAGATCGATCGTGGATTAGGTTAAATGTTGGCGCAACATGGAGGGCTGAAGGGCCAGTACTGTGCTGTAGTGTTCTATGTTCTAGGCAATTGATATAGTTGAATATATTATGTAATATTATACAATTTATATTATTATTAAACATTACACTATTTAGTTTAGTATATTGTTGTAAATTATTACATTATAATTTATTGTAACCTTTAATGTCTTGCACTGTGCTGTAGCTGCCAAACAACAAATTTCACCACATACTTCAGTGACAGTAAACCTGATTCAGTTTCTGATTCTGACACTGAAAGCATTGACAGGAGAAGGTGACATGGTGTTCTAATGATACCTACTTTGCAATAGTGATCAGTGTAGAAATGAAAACATCCGGTACTGTTATCAGTGTACAGGAGGAGATGGTAATTTCATGAGTGTTATGTCACAGGCTCCACAGCCTCAGAAAGGGATTAATGGGGGAAATGAGAAAGAGCGATAAAAAGTTACAAAGACAGAGTGATTTGCAGTGACTCTTTCAGGGCAATCCATAAGCTTAAAAAACAATTAGATATAAACTAGAAAAAGGCAAATCATAAACACAAGATACAGGAAAACCCGATGAAGGATCTCGGCCTGAAACATCGACTACTTATTCCCCACCTTAGATTGTGCCTGGCCTCTGGCATTTTGCATCTGTTGCTCCAGAAAAAAAGGCAAATTTAAGACCAATTAGGATAGAAAGTTTTGTGTTTATATATATTGTATCCTTTTATAACTTCCTAGTTTTCATAGTTGTATTGCTCAGACATCCTGTAGTGTAATGGTTAGCATGATGTTGTTGCAGCTCAGGACACTGGAGTTCGACGTTCAATTCAAGTAAGGAGTTTGTATGTTCTTCCTGTGACTGCGTGGGTTTCCTCCAGGTGCACCAGTTTCTTCCCACATTCCAAAAACATACCAGTTAGTATGTTAATTGTTCATTGTAAATGGTCTTCTGATTAGGCTACGGTCAAATATGGTCCTGATGAAGGGTCTCAGCCCGAAACATTGACTGCTCATTTCAACAGATGCTGCCCGACCTGCTGAATTCATCCAGCTTGTTTGTACGTATTGATTTGATCACAGCATCTGCAGTGTACTTTGTGTTTACGGGTCAAATAGGTAGGTTGCTGGGCATTCTTATGATTGAATTCATTTCTGCTAGGGACACAATATGAAATAATAATTACCTGCTAATCGTTAAATTACCATGTTGATCCTAATCAATTAAGTCAGAATGTTTTGGGCATATAATGAGCTAATATATCCTAATAGGCTTTAGGGACCAGTTGATGGATTATATCAGAATCTTCATTAGGAATCAGTATTGTATACTTTTTTTATTTGTGAACATTTTATTTCAGAACAGCCTGTTCCTGCTGTAGCTCTAAGTAAAATAAATTTACTGTCCAGCCATACAGTACACCTGAGACAAGTCTATTCAGTTCTGTTACAGTAAAAAGAGAGTTTGCACCCATTATACCATATTCCAGCAAAATTAAGAGAAAATATGCTTGCAAATAAAGAAAATTATAATGTTGAGACTGGTCCTAAGACCTATTAGGGTATATTAGCTCATTATATGCCCAAAGCATTCTGACTTAATTCATTAGGATCAACATGGTAATTTAACGATTAGCAGGTAATTATTTCATATTAAGTTCCTGGCAGAAATGAATTCAATCACAAGAATTCTTGAAGCAGTGGGGGATGAAAAGCTTAGCTGATTGTGCCAACGATTGATGTTTAATTTCATAAAGTATTCCTTGTTGCAAATGAGACAGGCTATTCAGCAAATGGCATTGAGTGTACATTGCTTTGAATTCACTCTGTATTATCCATGTTTTGCTGTAAGAGTCCCAGGTTTTAAATGAGGAAATCATTTAGGCATTCAGGTAGTCCTCGTGAAACCATTATACGCGATTCTGAATGTGGCTGTTTTGCCTTTAAATTTGCACTCTTTTATATTAGACTCTTATTCATAAGGTGAAAGAAACATCTTTGTCCTCAACAGTACTGTTTGTTTTGAAAATGGAATGAGGGGTAGCGTAGCCATCAATCAATGTGACAGGCAACAAAAGTTCGTAAAATTCTAAAGAAATCCTTGACAGTTAAGTGCTGAAGAGAACATTTATATTAGAGTTCCCTAGTGCTGAATTGTGCAGGAGTCTTAGTTTTGGTCTCTGAACCCTGGTTGATTCAAACTATCACAGAGCACACATAAAGAACAAACACGAGGAAATCTGCAGATGCTGGAAATTCAAATAACACACACAAAATGCTGGTGGAACACAGCAGGCCAGGCAGCATCTATAGGGAGAAGCACTGTCGACGTTTCGGGCCGGGACCCTTCATCAGGTCTAACTGAAAGGAAAGATAGTAAGAGATTTGAAAGTAGGAGAGGGAGGGGGAAGTGCGAAATGATAGAAGACCGGAGGGGGTGGGATGAAGCTAAGAGCTGGAAAGGTGATTGGCAAAAGGGACACAGAGCTGGAGAAGGGGATCATGGGACGGGAGGCCTCAGGAGAAAGAAAGGGGGAGGGGATCATCAGAGGGAGTTGGAGAACAAGGCAGGGTGATGGGCAGAGAGAGAGAGAGAGAGAGAGAGAGAGAAACAAACAACTAAGTATGTCAGGGATGGGGTAAGAAGGGGAGGAGGGGCATTAATGGGTTAGAGAAGTCAATGTTCATGCCATCAGGTTGGAGGCTACCCAGCCGGTATATAAGGTGTTGTTCCTCCAACCTGAGTTTGGATTGATTTTGACAGTAGAGGAGGCCATGGATAGACATATCAGAATAGGAATGGGATGTGGAAGTAAAATATGTGGCCACTAGGAGATCCTGCTTTCTCTGGTGGACCGAGCGTAGGTGTTCAGCGAAACGGTCTCCCAGTCTGCGTCGGGTCTCGCCAATATATAAAAGGCCACATCAGGAGCACCGGACGCAGTATACCACACCAGCCAACTCACAGGTGAAGTGTCGCCTCACCTGGAAGGACTGTCTGGGGCCCTGAATGGTGGTGAGGGAGGAAGTGTAAGGGCAGGTGTAGCACTTGTTCCCCTTACAAGGATAAGTGCCAGGAAGGAGATCAGTGGGAAGGGATGAGGGGGTGGGAACGAGTGGACAAGGGAGTCGCATAGGGAGTGATCCCTGTGGAAAGCAGAAAGGGGGGGGGAGGGAAAGATGTGCTTGGTAGTGGGATCCTGTTGGAGGTGGCGGAAGTTATGGAGAATTATACGTTGGACTTGGAGGCTGGTGAGGACAAGGGGAACCCTATCCCGAGTGGGGTGGCGGGTGGATGGGGTGAGGGCAGATGTGCAGGAAATGGGAGAGATACGTTTGAGAGCAGAGTTGATGGTGGAAGAAGGGAGGCCCCTTTGTTTAAAAAAGGAAGACATCTCCTTCGCCCTGAAATGAAAAGCCTCATCCTGAGAGCAGATGTGGTGGAGACGGAGGAATTGTGAGAAGGAGGTAGCATTTTTGCAACAGACAGGGTGAGAAGAGGAATAGTCCAGGTAGCTGTGAGAATCTGTAGGTTTATAGTAGATATCAGTAGATAAGCCATCTCCAGAGATGGAAACAGAAAGATCTAGAAAGGGGAGGGAGGTGTCGGAAATGGACCAGGTAAATTTGAGGGCAGGGTAAAAGTTGGAGGCAAAGTTAATGAAATCAAAGAGCTCAGCACGCATGCAAGAGGCAGCGCCAATGCAGTCGTCGATGTAGCGAAGGAAAAGATGGGGATGGATACCCGTATAGACTTGGAACATGGACTGCTACACAAAGCCAGCAAAAAGGCAGGCATATCTGGGACCCATGCGGGTGCCCATGGCTACACCCTTGGTTTGGAGGAAGTGGGGTTCCCCTTGTCCTCACCTACCACCCCACCAGCCTCCAGGTCCAACGTATAATTCTCTGTAACTTCTGCCACCTCTAACAGGATCCCACTACCAAGCACATCTTTCCCTCCCCCCCCCCCTCATTCTGCTTTCCACAGGGATCGCTCCCTATGCGACTCCCTTGTCCACTTGTTCCCACCCCCCCCCCCCCCCACCATCCCTTCCCACCAATCTCCTTCCTGGCACTTATCCTTGTAAGCGGAACAAGTGCTACACCTGCTCTTACACTTCCTCCCTCACCACCATTCAGGGCCCCAGACAGTCCTTCCAGGTGAGGCGACACTTCACCTGTGAGTCGGCTGGTGTGGTATACTGCGTCCGGTGCTCCCGGTGTGGCCTTTTATATATTGGTGAGACCCGACGCAGCCTGGGAGACCATTTCGTGGAACATCTACACTTGGTCCACCAGAGAAAGCAGGATCTCCCAGTGGCCACACAGTTTAATTCCACGTCCCATTCCCATTCTGATATGTCTATCCATGGCCTCCTCTATTGTCAAAATCAATCCAAACTCAGGTTGGAGGAACAACACCTTATATACCGGCTGGGTAGCCTCCAACCTGATGGCATGAATATTGACTTCTCTAACTTCCATTAATGCCCCTCCTCCCCTTCTTACCCCATCCCTGACATAGTTAGTTGTTTGTTTTTTTTCCTCTCTCTCTGACCATCACTTTACCTGTTCTCCATCTCCCTCTGGTGCTCCCCCCTTCCCCCTTTCTTTCTCCTGAGGCCTTCCGTCCCATGATCCTTTCTCTTCTCCAGCTCTGTATCACTTTCGCCAATCACCTTTCCAGCTCTTAGCTTCATCCCACCCCCTTCGGTCTTCTCCTATCATTTCGCATTTCCCCCTCCCCCCATTACTTCCAAATCGCTTACTGTCTTTCCTTTCAGTTAGTCCTGGCGAAGGGTCTCGGCCCAAAACATCGACAGTGCTTCTCCTTACAGTTGCTGCCTGGCCTGCTGTGTTCCACCAGCATTTTGTGTGTGTTATGCGCACATAGAGAAACCTTGTAAAATAGGTGGGTCCATTTGCCCCGAGGTTTCTGATATTGGATTTTAGCAGGAATGAGGTACCAGTGGCGACTATGCATTAGCTATACAATCGCTTAGGCACTGTCCTGTCACCCTTTGGCAAAAGGCAAAACAAGGGGCAAAGCAATAATCAAAGTCAAAGTACATTTATTATCAAAATATGAATACCATTGGGTGGTGGGGTAGAGATAAATCTCTACCAAAGGAAGTGTAACGTGCTCCTTTCGTCCACTGCCCTGCAGGTCTTCCTTGGGAAAGGTGTAGCAACTGCTTAGCAAACCCCCGCAATCAGGGTCACATAAAGCCATTGGGGCAGATGGTCGTATGTGCAGCCAGTATTTATACCATAAGACATAGGTCATGGTTATGCGACCATAAGATATAGGAGCAGAATTAGGCCATTTTTTGTGTCGAGTCTGCTCCACCATTCAATCACAGTTATCATTTTCTCCCCTCCTCAGCCCCACTCCCCAACCTTCTCCCTGTAACATTTGATGCCATGTCCAATCAAGAACCTATCAATCTTTGCCTTAAATACACCCAATGACCTGGCCTTCACAGCTGTACGTGGGAACAATTCCACAAATTCACCACCCTCTGGCTAAAGAAATTTCTCCGCATCTCTGTTTTAAATGGAACACCCTGCTATCCTGAGGCTGTGCCCTCTTGTCCTTGACTCCCCCACCATGGGAAACATCCTTTCCACATCTACTCTGTCTAGACCCATCAACATATGAAAGTTTTCAATGAGGTCCCCCCCATCCTAAATTCTAGCAAAAACGGGGGGGGGGGGGGGTGGAATCAAACATTCCTTGTATGATAACCCTTCCATTCCTGGAATCATCCTTGTGAACCTCCTCTGAACCCTTTCCAATGACAGTACATCTTTCCTTAGATGTGAAGATCAAAACTCTGCCTGGCATCAGTATCAGAGGGATAGGAAGGTAGGCAGAGAGGGTGGCATGGCTCTGCTGGCAAAGAATGGCATCAAATCAGTAGAAAGATGTGACTTAGGATCTTATCTCAAAACTGTTCACAATACTCAAGGTGAGACCTCACCAGTGCCTTACAAAGCCTCATCATCACATCCCTGCTCTTGTGTTGAAATGAATACTAACATTGCATTTGCCTTCTTCACACCTGCAAGTTAACCTTTAGGTTGTTCTTAAGGCAGAGGTTGACAGGATCTTGATTAGTCAGGGCATGATGGGATACAGGGAGAAGACCAAGAGGGAAATGGTTTAGCCATGGTGAAACGGTGGAGCAGACTCGATAGGTCAAATGGCCTGATTCTGCTCCTGTATCTTATGGTATATTGAAGGGCTCATATTGTAATGTTCCATGTCCTGTGCATGCTGCACTTAAAATAAGACAAGTCAGCTGGTGGCAGAATAGTCATAAAAAGGAACAATCTAATTGTCTTTACTGCGAAATTGTTACAAGTAGCTAAGTTCAGGAACTAAACTTTTCAATAGAGTTAACCTAGAGAACAGAGAGGCCAAATGAAAAAAAGGAAGTAATTCTGATAATAGAGGGGCTAATTTTAAGGTGATTTGAGGGAAGTATAGGGGGATGTCAGAATTAAGTTATTTTTACATGGAGAGTTGTGGGTGCATGGAATTTGCTGCCAAGGATAGTGGGAGAGGAAGATACCTTGGGTGCATTTAAGAAACTCTAAGATATGCACAAGCATGATAGAAAAATTGAGGGCTATGTAGGAGGGAAGGATTAGATTAATCTTAGAGTGGGTTAAAAGTCAACAGTATCATGGACAGGTACGAGATTCTTTCCTCCCCTCTCTTTTTTTATCCTCTATTCTGGCTCCCCTCTCACCCCTTCTCTTTAGCTGCCAATCACCTCCCTCTGGTGTCCCTCCTTCCTTTCTTCCATAGTCCATTGTTCACTCCTACCAGATTCCTTCTTCTTCAGCCTTTAACTTCTTCCACCTATCACCTCCTAGCTTCTTATTTCATCCCCTCCCTTCCAACCCACCTACATCCCCCCTCACCTGGCCTCACCTATCACCTGTCACTTGTACACCTTCCCCTCCCCCCAACTTCTACTCGCTGCTTCCTGCCCCCAACTTCTTATTCAGTCTTCTTTCCAGTCCTCAGCTGCCTGATCAGCTGAGTTCCTCCAGCATTTTGTGTGTGTTGCTGAAGATTTCCATTATCTGCGGAATCTCTTGTGGTTAGATTCTGAATGTTGGTTGATCGGTCAACTTTGTTAATTCATCTGGGAAGCGCGGAGACCACTGTCCAGGCTGGCCTCGGGATTTGAACCAGGAGAAACAGAGAAGGAATAGTCTATTTGACATCTTGTATCTGCTTAATCATTCAATTAGAACATTTTAATCTTTTATTTCAGCACCATATTATTGTACTAACCCCATTGTATCAGCTCATTAGATTCTGCTGACAGAGCTTCCACAGAAAAGATTTCCAAAGATTTACCAGCATCAAGGTGATGCACCATCAATAACTCACACTGAGACGTAAGGCGAGATATCAGCTTTTATTGACTGGAAGAAGGAACCAGGAGTGAGTGTCCATCATACCATGTCCTGGAGACTGAGGCCGAGCGTCAGGCCTCAGGTCGCCTTTATACAGGGGCCTGTGGGAGGAGCCACAGGAGCAGTCAGCAGGGGGCGTGTCCAGACAGGCACATAGTTCACCACACAAGGTGAGGAAATTTCTATGCATTCTAGTCAAATAGATGGCTCTTTATTTTGAGATGGTCGCTGTTCTAGACATTCCATGCAATGCTCTCCCCAACATATTAACAATGATCTCCCATTTCCACTCAATCCCATACACCTGTCTTCTCACCATAACCTTTGATGCCCTGACCAATCAGGAAACTACCAAATTTTGCATTAAATATACTCACAGTCGGCCTCCACAGCTATCTGTGACAGAGCATTCCACAGATTCGCTACACTGGCTAAAAAGATTCCTCCTTACCTCTGTTCTAAAGGGTTGCCTCTCTATTTTGAGGCTGTGCCCTCTAGTTCTGGATACCCCCACCACAGGAAACATCCTCCCTACATCCACCTTTTCTAGTCCTTTCAACATCTGGCAGGTTTCAATGCGATCCCCACGCATTCTTCCAAATACCAGTGAGTACAGGCCCAAAGCTGTTAACTGCTTCTCATCTGTTAACCCTTTCATTCTTGGAATCGTCCTCATGAACCTCCTCCGGACTCTCTCCAATGGCAAAACTTCCTTTCTGGGGCCCTAATCTGCTGACAATACTCCAGATGTGGCCTAACTAGTGGCTTATAAAGCCTCAGCATTATCTCCTTGTTTTTATATTCGATTCCCCTTGAAATAAATGCCAACATTGCATTTGCCTTCTCTACCGCAGACTCAACCTGTAAATTAACCTTCTGGGAGTCTTGCACAAGGACTCCTAAGTCCCTCTGCACTCTGATGTTTGAATTTTCTCCCCAGTTAGATAACAGTCTGCACTTTTGTTCCTTTTACCAAAATGCATTATCATTCATTTCCCAACATTGTATTACATCTGCTACTTTATTGCCCATTCTTTCAATTTGTCTAAGTCCTTCTGCAATCACATTGCTTCTTCAACATTACTTACCCCTCCACCTATCTTCGTATCATCTGCAAACTTTGCCACAAAGCCATCAATGTGGCAAACAATGTGAAAAGTAGCGGTCCCAATACTGACCCCTGAGGAATACCATTAGTAACTGGCAGCCAAAAAAAGTCTCCTTTATTCCTACTCACTGCTTCCTGCCTGTCAGCCATTTCTCTGTCTATACCAGTATCTTCCCTGTAATACCATGGGATTTTACCTTGCCTAAGCAGCATCATGTGTGGAACCTTATCAAATACTTTCTGAAAATCCAAATAAATGGCATCCACTGCCTCTCTTTTGTCCACCCTGCTTGTTACTTCCTCAAAGAACTCCAACAGATTAGTCAGGCAAGATTTCCCTTCACAGAAACCATGCTGACTTTGAGTTATTTTATATTAGTCTCCAAGAACCTCCAAACCTCATCCTTAATAATGGGCTCCAACACTTTCCCAACCACTGAGGTCAGGGTAATTGGCCAACAATTTCCTTTATTTTGCCTTCTTCCCTTCTTAAAGAGTGGAGTGACATTTGTAAGTTTTCATTCCTCCGAACTGTGCCACAATCAAATGATTGTTGAAAGATCATAATCAATGCATCTGCTACCTCTTTAGCAGCCTCTTTCAGAACTCTGGGATGAAGTCCACCTGGTCCAGGTGACTTATCCACCTTACAACCTTTCAGTTTGCCTTAGCACTTTTTCCTTTGTAATAGCAATGGCACTCACTCCTGCTCCCTGACACTCACAGACCTCTGGCATACAGCTCGTGTCCCTCCACAGTGAATACTGATGTAAGATACTTATTAAGTTCATCCACCATTTCTTTGTCCCCCATTACTACCTCAGCAGCATCATTTTCCAGTGGTCCAAAATCAGCTTGCATCTCCCTTTTATTCCTTCAATCACTAAAAAAAAACTTTTAGTAACCTGCTTTATATTATTGGCTAGTTTGCCCTCGTATTTCATCTTTTCCATTCCAAAGGCTTTTTTAGTTCCCTTTTGTTGGATGTTAAAAACTTCCCAATCATCCAACTTCCCACTCACTTTTGCTACTGCATTACATGTTCCTTCCTTGGCTTTTATGCAAACCTCCCTTGTCAGCCAAGTTTGCCTACCTCTACCGTTTGAGAACTTCTTCTGTGGGACACCTCTATCCTACGCTTTGTGAACTATTCCCAGAAACTTCAGCCACCTCTCCTCTGCCGTCATTTCCTCCGGTATGCCCCTCTGATCCACCTGGCAAGCCCTTCTCTTTTGCCTCTGTAATTCCCGTTATTCCGTTGCAACACTGACGCATCTGACTTGTGCTTCTCCCTCTCAAATTGCAGTATGAATCCAATCAAATTATGATGACTGCCTCCTAAAGGTTTCTTTACCTTAAGATTCTTAATAAATCTGGATTATTACACAACACCTATTCTAAGATAGTCGTTCCGTGAGTAGGCTCAAACACAAGCTGCTCTAAAAAGCATTCGGCGAATTCCTCTCCTGCAGTCTGACTCCAACCTTATTTTCCCAATCCCCTTGCATATTGAAGTTTCTCATTACAACTGTGACATGCCCTTTCCAGCTCCCTTTGCAATCTCAACCCCATATCTTGGCTACTATTTGGAAGCCTATATAGGTGATCCAGAATGGGAGGTCCCCTAGTGGGCTCAGCTAAGAGCTGCTCTTAAAAACCCGTCTTACAGGCATTCTAGAAACTCACCCTTGTGGAACTCAACACCAACCTAATTTTCCCAATCTCGCTGCATATTGACGATTGTAACACTGCCCTTTTGGCATGAATTTTCTATCTCCTGTTGTAATTTGGAAACCCTATCCTTACTCCTATTTGGGGGGGGGGTGTATACAAGTCCCATCAGGGTCTTTTTACCCTTGCAGTTCCTTAGCTCTATCCACAATTATTCAACACCTTCCAACCCTCTGTCACCTCTTTCCAATGATTTGATTTCAGTTTTTTACCAACAGAGCAATGCTGCCCCCTCTGCCTTCCTGCCTGTCCTTTCAATACAATGTGTATTCTTGGACATTAAGCTCCCAGTTAGAATCTTCTTTCAGCCATGATCCTGAAATGCCTACAACATGCTTGCCAATCTGTAACTGTGCTACAAGTTCATCTACATTATTCCGTATCTTGCGCACGTTCCAATATAACACCTTCAGTCCTGTACTCATCTTTTTCAATTTTGTCTGTTTTTTCATTGCAGCTCATCCTGTTGACTGCAATTTTGCCCTATCAACAGCTTCTCCTCACTACACATTGCCTCTGTTTTGTAAACCGGCCACCTCATCTTCAGCCCTATCACTCCAGTTCCCACCCCCTCCCTTCCAAATTAGTTTAAATCCACACCTTGTAATTCGCCTCTTTTGTACAGCTCATACCTACCCCAGTAAAGATCCTAATGATCCATAAATATGAATCCCTGCCCCCTGCAACAGTTCCTCAGTCATGCATTACCTGCCAAATCATTCTATTCCTACCCTCAATAGCACATGGAAAAGGCAGCAATCTGGAGATTACCACCCTGGAGGTCCTGCTTCTCAGCTTTCTACCTAGCTCCCTAAAATCTCTCCAGGATTCCTCACCTTGTCTACCTATGTCATTAGTGCCAATATGTATCAAGACTTCTGGCTGCTCACTCCCACTCACTCAATCTGAGACATCCCTGATTCTGGCACCAGGGAGGCAACATGCCATCTCGATGTCTCCAACATGCCCACAGAATCTCATCTCTGTTCCTCCGATGAGGGAATCTCCTATGAACATTGCAGTCCTCTTCATCTCTCTGTTCTTCTGTGCCACAGCACAAGACTCAGTCCCAAAGACCCGGTCATTGTAGCTCCCCACTGGTAAGTTGTCCCTCTCAATAGTATCTAAAGTTGTAAACTTATTATTAAGGTGAATGGCCTCAGTTGTCCTCTGCACTGGCTGTACATTTTCCTTCCTACGGGTGACTACCTCCCTGTAGCTCCTCTCTATCACCTCCTCAGTTTCTCATATGAATTGAAGGTCATCGATCTGCAGCTCCAGTTCCTTAATACGTTCTCTAAGCAGCTGCAACTCGGTGCACCCGGTGCAGATGTGTTTTTTCTGGGAGACTGGAGGTCTCCCAGACTTCCCACATCTCGCACAGAGTACAAAGCACTGCCCCCGGAGCCATTCTCACTCAACTACTGTGCCCTAACAGATGAGGAATGAACAGATAAGAACAGAAAGAGATACTTTCAAGATACTTAACCTCACCCAAGCCTGTACTCACCTAAGCATGATGAGCCAGAGCCTAAACCCTGACACACTCTCAAGAATGACTGCTCCACTCGCACCCATGATACTTTTATTGGCCGTTTCCAATGAATCCCTCCTGCTGATTGGTCACTCCTCAACTCAGAGAAACTGCCGCGAAGCTCGGCCTTTAAAATCTCCATCCTGATTGAAAGCTAGCTCTTTTTACCCACTCCCTGACATCCATCGTCCAACTCAGAGAAAAGTGCATGAAACCCAGCTTATTAAATCTTGAAAGTGAGCCTGACTGAAAGAAAGCTCTTTTTATGCACTCCCTGACGTTGATTATTCATCTGTGCTCAGTCAAACCCTGGTTAGACCACACTTGCAATATTGTATTCAGTTCTGGTCACCTCATTATAGGAAGAATGTGGAAGCTTTAGAGATGGTGCAGAGGAGATTTACTTGGATGCTGCCTGGAATGGAGAGCACGTCATGCAGATACTTTGAGCTTTTCTCATTAAAGCAAAGGAGGATGAGAGGTCACTTGATAGAGATGTAAAAGATGATAAGGGGCATACAGAGAGTGGACAGACAGAAGCTTTTTCCCGGGACGGAAATGGCTAATATGAGGAGGCATAATTTCAAGATGATTGGAGGAAAGTAGAGGGGAATATCAGAGGTAAGTTTTATTTTAACACAGATAGTGCTAGGTGTGTGGAACCCGCTGCCAAGGCTGGTGTAGAGGCAGATACATTAAGGACACAAGAGACTCAGATAGGCACATGGGTGATAGAGAAATTGAGGGCTCTGTGGGAGGAATCAGAATCAGGTTTAATATCACTAGTAGATGTCATGAAATTTGTTGTCTTTGCAGCAGCAGTACATTGCAATACATAATAACAGAGAAAAAGATGTGAATTACAGTAAGTTATAATAGTTAAATTAAACAAATAGTTTAATAGAAATAAAAAAAAAATTGTAAGGTAGTCCATTCAGAAAGCAAATGGCAGAGGGGAAGAATCGTCGAGTGTGTGCCTTCAGGCTCCTGTACCTCCTTCCTGATGGTAGCAATGAGAACAAGCCATGATATGGGTGATAGGGGTCTTTAATGATGGATGCCACCTTTTTGAGGCATTGCTCCTCGAAGATGTCCTGGATAATACAGAGTCTAGTGCCCATGATGGAGCTGACTATGCTTACAACTCTTTGCAGATTAATCGTAGAGTAGGTTCAAAGTTAGGCACAACATTGTGGGCTGGGGGGAACAGTTCTGCAATATGCAGTGATGTTCCATAGCGAACATTCAGATTATGTGTAACTACTAACAGACTCTTAAATTAAAGCCATTTTAAAATGGGCTTTAATAACTGTGACTTTATGAACTAATATGATATGAATTATGATTTTATTCTTTAATTCATAATGCAGCTGCAAACAAAAAGGTGAATGATGATAAAACACAGATAGAGTAACAACAGGAACTTTCTATTGGAAGACTGGCCCTTACAATACTTATTTACATGAAAAACATCAAAGCATAATCTGCTGTGTGAAAATCATTTAGTTCAAGTTCAGATGTACAAGAACATTCAGTTATTTTAAAACAAAAGCGATTTAGTCTGGTATTTGGTGGCGCTAAACACTTGGAGGACAAAAACATAATAGTCTCTTTAGAATATTTCTGGTTGAACTCTTGTTGTGTATTCAGCTTGGGGTTTCGTCCTTCACGTTCATAAACTGTAGAAGATAGTCCACCATCTGTCAAAGAAGAAATATTTATCATTAGCAAAAGAGTGGTAATTTTAATCATTTAAGGATGTTTAGAACATAGAACAGTTCAGCACGGGAACAGACGCTTTGGCCCACAATGTTCTTTCGAACCAATTAAATTAGTAATCAAACAGCCAACTACACTAAACTTTTCTGCCTATGAAATATCCAGATCCTTTCACTTTCCTCACATTCATGTGCCTGTCTAAATGTCTCTTAAAAGTCTCTAATGTATCTGCCTCTCCCACCACCCCAGGCACCCACCACTCTGTGTAAAAAACTTTCCCCTCACATCTCCTTTGAAATTACTTCCTCTCACCTTAAATACAGGCCTTCTGGTTTTAGACATTTCAAAGAGTAATAATATTTGCATTTTTATATTTTATTTCCCTCATCCTTATTAGCTCTCTTTTCCTCTTGATTATTGATCTCACAAAAAGAAGGCAAATAGAACAAAGGGCATTTGACTTGATTTCAGATCTCTGTACTTCCTCGCTGATCTTTGGTAAAATGCAGATACGGTGAGGCTTAGATTTGTTACAAACATGGTGAAGATCCCCCTTTCGGCCCAACCGAAAGCTTAATTAGAGATACAGCAAGTAACAGGCCCATCATCATTATCATTATGTGCCCTGTCATCTTTGTCCACCATTGTTCTTGGCAAATTTTTCTACAGAAGTGGTTTGACATTGCCTCTTTCTGGCCAAGTGTCTTTACAAGATGGTTGACCCCAGCCATCATCAATACTCTACAAAGATTTTCTCACTGGCATCAATGGTCGCATAACCAGGACTTGGGATATGCACCGGTAGCTCATAAAGACCATCCACCACCTGCTCCCGTGGCTTCACGTGACCCTGATCCGGGGGGGGGGGGGGGGGAGGGGGTGAGCAGGTGTCACCCCTTGCCAAAGAGTGACCTGCAGGCTAGCAGAGGTACGGAGCACCTTGCACCTCAGTTGATAGAGATGTATCGCCACCCCATCCTGCAGTAACAGGCATGGGCCCCATGAGCCCGATTACCCTACTGAACTATACACCTTTGGAATGTAGGGAGAAACAGGAGCACCCAGAAGAATCCTACACAGTCATGGAGAGGACATGCAAACTCCCTTCAGACAGCATTGGAATTGAACCCCATTTCCTGCTGCCATAAGAGTTTTATGCTAACTGCTATACGGTACCGTGCTGCCCCCAAAACAGTAAATGGATGCACAAAATCTGTAGACACAGTACAATTGAGTTAAGTATTTTCCATTTTTTGGTACCGTTTTAGCTGTTTTTCCTTGCTATTAAGAGATATTTAAGATGGCATAAAGCTTTTTGTTTTTATATCCCTGTAGCATTAAAACAAAAAATACGCACCATCTTAAAAGTTACTTCCCCAGGCACTTAATCTGATCAATCATTCTGGTTAGACACCCCAGCCCCCTCTGTCTATTACCTCAGTCATGCATTGCATTGGAAAGACTTTAAACCACTTTTTATAATGCCGTTTATATTGTAGTTTCTGGAATTTATGTACTTATACAAATTTTATTCCATGTCTGTACTTCAACCTCTTAAGTTTATTTTCACTCTTTACTCTTATAACTGTTGAATAATGTTCTTGATGTATGTCACACCAATACATCACAGCAAAAATTCATACGAAAATGTATATGGCAAATAAATTTGATTGTTGATATTTAAGCAAATGGCTTTTGTAACATAGTATCAGAGCCCAAATCTAGAAAATTTTAAAAGTTTACCCAAAAGTGCAGAAAAGAATTTTGCAAAAGGAATCCCCCTCTCTGTGAGAAGGCAGGTGAATGGGGTTGAGTGGGATCCGGGATCAGCCCTGATGGAATGGCGGAGCTGACTCGATGGGCTGAATGGCCTAATTCTGCTTCTATGTCTTATGCTCTTTTGGTCTCTGAAATCTGTGATAGAGTCTTCAGCTTCAAATATTAACTTTTGATTCTCATTCAACAGATGCTGCCTGGTGGCATGGGGCCAGAGCTAATGGGATTGTTGTCTCAGAGTTCTAGTGGCTTGGGTTCAATCCGGACCCTTTGATGATGCCCGCAAGGACTGGGCACATTCCCATATGGGATTTCTCTCTGTGCTCAGGTTTCCTCCCACATCCCAAAGACATGCATGTTGGCAAGTTAACTTGCCACTGTAAATAGAATAGAATAGAATGGAACTTTCAAAAACAAGAGAAAATCTGCAGGAAGCTGGAAATCTAAGCAACACAGACAAACTGCTGGAGGAATTCAGCAGCGCAGGCAGCATCCATGGAAAAAAGTACAGTTGACATTTCGGGCCAAATCCCTTTGGCAGGACTGAAGAAAAGAAGATGAGGAGTAGAGTTAAAAGGTGGGGGGAGGGGAGGGAGAATCACAAGGTGTTGTGAAGTAAAGAGCTGGAAGTTGATTGGTGAAAGAGATATAGGGCTGGAGAAGGGGGAATCTAATAGGAGAAGACAGAAGGCTGTGGAAGAAAGAAAAGGGTGGGGGAGCACCAGAGAGAGGTGATGGCAGGCAAGGAGATAAGGTGAAAGAGGAAGAGAGGGAAAAGGGTATGGAGACTGGTGGGGGGGGGGGGGTGTTATTACTGGAAGTTCAAGAAATCAATGTTCATTCCATCAGGTTGAAGGCAACCCAGCCGGTATATAAGGTGTTGTTCCTCCAACCTGAGTGTGGCTTCATCATGACAGTAGAGGGGGCATGAATTGACACATCGGACTGGGAATGGGAACCGGAATTAAAATGGGTGATCACTGTGAGATCCCATTTTTTCTGGTGAAGCGGTCTCGCAATCTACTTCAGGTCTCATCGATATACAGGAGACCACACTAGGAGCACGAGACACAGTTTATGACCCCAACAGACTCACAGGTGAAGTGTCACCTCACTTGGAAGGACTGTTTGGGGTCCTGAATGATAGTGAGGGAGGAGGAGTACGGACAGGTGTAGCACTTGTTCCTCGGGTAAGTGCCAGGAGGGAGATCAGTGGGGAGGGATGAATGGACAAGGGGGTCAGGTAGGAAGTGATCTCTGTGGAAAGCAGAAATTGGGGAGGAAGGGAACGATGGGCTTGGTGGTGGTATCCCATTGGAGATGGTGGAAGTTCTGGAGAATTATGTGCTGGACGTGGAGGCAGGTGGGGTGGAAGGTGAGGACAAGAGAAACCCTATCCCTGGTAGGGTGGCAGGAGGATGAGGTGAGAGCAGACTGTGTGAAATGGAAGAGATATGATTGAGGACAGCATTGATGGTGGAGGAAGGGAAATTGTTTCATTTTCACTTTCAGCAGTTTCTGGCATCTCTAAGACTGAATGCTTGAAACCACAGTGAACAAAATGATACTGAATTGTCTTAGTGCTTACTTCTCACCAATTATCAGTGATAAAAATTATTGATTTTGAACACAAAATATGAGCTACTGATACTATTTTAAAACTATTTGCTCGAAGCACAGGGTAGAGCCTAATGGCTGCACAAGTGCAAATGACTGACTCTGGTTAGAAACCGTTCTGCAACAGTCTCCTGTCCAAATTAAGTGGCACAGTGTTCCAAAGAAACAAGGGGAAACTTGCCTATTTTACCAATCATACCGGTGCCCAAGATATATGTGGTAACCTGCCTCGTCCAGTAGCACCACATCCATAATGAAGAAGTGTTTTGAGAGGTTGGTGATGAAACACATTAACTCCTGCCTGAGAAGGGGCTTGAATCCACTCCATTTGCTCACTATCACAACAGGAGAACAGCAAAATGCCATCTTATTGGCTCCTGACTTAACCCTGGAACATCTAGACAGCGAAGGTGCACACATTAGGAAACTCTTCATTCACTACAGCTCAGTATTCATTACTATCATCCCCTCAAAGCTAATCAGTAAGCTCCCAGATCTAGGTCTCTACTCATCCTTGTGCAGTTCAATCCTCGATTTCCTCACTTGCAGACACCAGTCTGTTTGGATTGGCAATAACATCTACTCCATAGCTTCCATCAACACAGGTCCACCACAAGGCTGTGTGCTTAGCTCCCTGCTCTACTCACTTTATACTTATGACCGTGAGGCTAACCACAGATCTAAAACCATATTTGAGTTTGCCAATGGCACCACTATCATTGGCCAAACAATGATGGTGACAAACCAGCATATAGGAGGGAGATTTTAAACCTGTCTGAGTGGTATCACAACAACACCCTCTCGCTCAACATCTGCAAGACCAAGGAGAAGATTATTGAGTTGAATTGAATTGAATTGACTTTATTTCTTACATTCTTCGCTTACATGAGGAGTAAAAATCTTTACGTTATGTCTCCATCTAAATGTGCAATGTGCAATCATAGTAATTTATAATAAATAGAACAATCAATGTAACATAGAAATACGCTCAATCAGCGTGAGTTAATCAGTCTGATGGCCTGGTGGAAGAAGCTGTCCTGGAGCCTGGTGGCCCTGGTTTTTATGCTGCAGTACTGTTTCCTGGATGGTAGCAGCTAGAATAGATGATGTTAGGGGTGACTCAGGTCCCCAATGATCCCACGGGCTCTTTTTACACACCTGTCTTTGTAAATGTCCTGAATCATGCGAAGTTCGCATCTACAGATATGTTGGGCTGTCTGCACCACTCTTTGCAGAATCCTGCAATTAAGGGATGTACAGCTCCCGTACCAGGCCGTGATGCAACCTGTTAGGATGCTCTCAATTGTGCCCCTGTAGAAAGTTCTTAGGATTTGAGGGCCCATACCAAACTTCCTCAACCGTCTGATGTGAAGGAGGCGCTCTTGTGCCTTTTTCACCACACTGCTGGTGTGTACAGACCACATGAGATCCTCGGTGATAATAATAAATAAGGTCCTGAGGACCTTAAAGCTGGTACAGTACACAGTAAAAATGAGACAACGTTTTTTCAGGACCATGGTGTTACATGACACAGTACAAAAACTAGACTGAATTATGTAAAAAACACAAAAAAACTACACTGGACTACAGACCTACCCAGGACTGCATAAAGTGTACAAAACAGTGCAGGCATTACAATAAATAATAAATAAGACAATAGGAACTTTTATTACCCCTCAACCATTAGGCTCCTGAACCAGAGGGAATAACTTCACTCAATTTGCACATCACTGAACTTTTCCCACTGAACTGGACTCTCTTTTTGGACTCTTCATCTCATGTTCTTGATAATTATTGCTTATTTATTTATTATTATTATAATCACCCTTTTCCTCTTTCTTTTTGCACAGTTTTCTTTACTTGCACAGCATTATGGATAATTAAACCCATGTCGACCTAGGCTTTTTGAGCGATCCCAGTAAGATGCTTTCATGGCAGAGTTTAAATCTGTCAATAGGCTTCTATTTCTTTGTCTGATTTTCCTGATGTTTCATGCTTTCATAGGTCGGATGTTGCAATATGTAACAATGCTTTAGCTCTGTCAGATTCAAGAGGCCAAAGGACCAAAAATACAACTAATGCTCTAGTATTTGGTTAACACCGGTGACTAAAATGAATTTATATTCTACTTTTACCACAGACCAAATCGGAAGTGCCGGAATGCTGGAGGTGGTGTGGCAATGCATCCATGCTAGAGTTTGTTCGGCAGAAGACCAGTGTACTGTGTTCAACTGCAGACTGCTGCAACGTTCATGGACTCAGGGACTTGGGCTATATTTCTTTTTGTGTGACTGTATTTTATTGCTAACTTATATGTCTTTGCTATTTTAAATGTGTTATATATGCCTGTGCTAAGTATGACTGTTGTGTTGCACCTTGGCCCCAGAGGAACGCTGACTTATTTGGCCGTATTCTTTGGATGTTCATGTATGGTTGACAATTAAACTTGAACTTGAACTTAAATTACATGGATAACTTATTATATTCAGGGAATGTAAATCTTAGATCAGCACACACAAAATGCTGGAGAAATTCAACACGTCAGGCAGCATCTATGGAAAGGAATAAGGAATCGACATTTTGGGCTGAGATCCTTCATCAAGGCTGGGTACATTGTATTAATGTAAAGCATACCTGAGCACCTATGTTTATCAGAAATATAAGCAAAACAAAACAGAGCTGCCTTAGAAAGGACAAAGAAAATAAAACCAAAACAAATCGGCTACTTCTAAACTGACAATAGGCATCAATGAAAATCAGTTATTTTTGTGTAAAAATGCTCTTTGAGGTTTTTTTGGTAAGAAACAATTGCCACTGTCACCAACAACTAGACCAAAACCTGCAAAGTCAATAATTGGTCAGTTTTTCAGACAATAACTTTCTATTTAAATCACAACTTTAGTACAACAGTTTATTCCCATCAATTCACAGGATCATTAACAAATAAACTCAACACTAACACATGCTCATGTAAATAACAAAAAAATTTAGTTTGAGTATCTTAAAGAAATTATAGTGAAAAACTACACTTCCTCACCCTCTTATACAAAAAATGGGCATGGCCTTCCCAAAACCATTGTAATGATACTAATTGCTTTTCTTAGTTTCAAGGCTTTCAATTCCAGTATCAGGAATTACCACCCTGAAGTTTTCTGTCAAAGATGCTTTGAAAGAACAAATACTTTGACTAAGCTTCTTATCTTGGTATCTGCTTGATGTTCATCTCTACTAGGCACCTGTTTGTGTTGTCACTGTTGTACATTTTATGACTATAAATTAGATAGAGTTATCACATTTATAGAAAACTATCTGAAAATAGGACATAGAGCAGTACAGCACAGTACAGGTCCTTCGGTCCATGATGTTGTTCTGACCTTTCAGCCTACTCCAAGATCAATCTAACCCTCCCCTGCCATTTTTCTTTCATCCTGCCAGGTGAACAATTGATCCATTTTTCAGACAATAATTCTCTATTTAAATCACAACTTTGGTACAACAGTTTATTCCCATCAATTCACAGCACCATTATCAAATAAAATCAACACTAACATTAAGAGTATCAAAAACGTCCCTGATGTATCTGCCTTTACCACCACCCCTGGCAGTATGTTCAATGCATTTAGCACTCTCTGTGTGGAAAAAAAACTTCCTCTAACACTCCCCGCATACTTCCCTCCAATCATCTTAAAATTAAGCTGCCCTGGGAAAGGGCACCGAGTGCTTATTCTTTCAATGCCTCTTATCATTTTATACACCTCTATCAAGACATCTCCCATCCTTATTCACTCTAAATAGAAAGCCTTAACTTACTCAACCTTTCCTCATTCGACGCGCTCTCTAATTGAGTTAGCATCCTGGTAAATCTCATCAGCATCCTCTCTAAAACTTCTATATCCTTCCTATAATGAGGTGTCCAGCATTGACCATAAACAATAAGTGTTGTCTGACCAGAATTTTATAGGGCTGCAACATTACCTCGTGACAGTTAAACTCAATAGCTAGGTCAAGTTTTGTTTCATCTTTCAACATTCTTCTTTTCCTTTCTGACTGAACTGTGTTTTTCTTTAGACAAGAAATGATCTCCTCTGCTTTACAAAAATTGCTCTCCTTCATGAACATTGGTTGCAGGCCTGTTTCTCCAGTACATCGTAAGCAAATGCTTTAATAGGGATTTACTATAAAATGATGATTACCTGAACCCTCATTCCAAAATGCATTATACAATTATTAAATCCAACTATCATACAACATGCTGTTTCCCAAAATTAAACCTGGGATACTCTGTTTTTAGAACATAGAACATAATGGAGAGATATGGAGGAATTTTTATAGGGTGGTGAGTCTATGGAATTCATTGCCACAGACGGCAGTGGAAGCCAAGTCATTTAGTACATACAAAATGCTGGTGAAAACACAGCAGGCCAGGCAGCATCTATAGGGAGAAGCACTATTGACATTTCAGGCCGAAACCCTTTGTCAGGAGGTTCTATGTTCTAAAAATACCCCTAATGTATCTGACCCTTCCTTCATTCCTGGCAGCACATTTTACTTTCTGTGTAAAAAAAAATATGCCTCTGACATCCCCCCCTATACTTTCTACCCAACACCTTCAATTTACATCCTCTTGTATAAGCCATAACAAGGGGCTAATAATTTTACAAAATGTATTTTGTTTTAAACACACTTGCCTCTTTGAAGTTGTAGTCAGCTGTCTGCTGTGTTTTCTTGTTAAGTACTGGAATGTCTTCTCTTGATTTCTGAATGCCTGTTGACAAGGTTTCTTCCCACAAATTTAAGAAATTCTTGGCCACTTCGGTCAACTGCAAGCTGTCATCTGGCTGCTTAGCAACTCCTGACAGAACTGGATATATCATGCTGTCTCCATTGGCATAGCCATAAAGAGTATCATCTATACTCTTTTTCCCCATCAAGTGTCCTTTTGAAAAATGAAACAAAGAAAATTTTACTCTAGAAGCAGGACTTCACAAATAATATTTTTCAATGCATCTCCGCATTTCCTTGAAGGCAGAACCTTCACCAGGAATGAAAGGAGTCATTTTAAATATTTTGACTGATACAGGTTCAATATTAAAATTACATGCAAATAATACACTTTCAGGTTGTTCCCCCCCCCCCCCCCAGTACATCTCTAGACTGTGTTGGTCATTAACGCTAATGACTCATTTGTTTTGATGATTCAATTTACCTGTGACAATTCTTATTGAATCTTTAATCTTTACACAATGTATTTTCAAACAAGCAACACTTAATACCAGAAATCAAAAGATGTCAGAAATTTGAAGTGAATACAACTTGCTGGAAATGCAAAGGATTTCAGACAGCATCCGCGAAGACTCCCCCAAGAGGACCACAACTTTGTTGAAGATTTTGAAGGCTTGCATGCCTCAATGACCCGGAGGGCTGTGTTCGCTGAGTCAGAGCTTTGTTACTTGGCTTTTGGTAGGGTTGCTCTTGCCCAACAGGTCACAATATAGAGCCCAGATAAGAGTGGCCCATTGGTCTTCCATGTTCCTGGGTTCAGCTCAGGGATAACAACCCTGACTGGTCAAAAAGAGAATTTTTATGGAAACAGTAAAGAAGAAACCTTCTACATCTGAGTGAGGTGGTATTCCTGAGTCTCCACCTAGAACTTGCATGACTGACAGCAGTGAAAACTGAGCTACTGACATGATGAAGGAAGCTCTGAACACCACCAGAGATGGAGGACCTTCATTGCTGCCCCAAAAGCCAGCGGCATAACGGGCAGTAGAGTAGAGATCTGCAAAGACTGAAATAACTGATGTTGCAGGTCAACGCCATCTCATCTGATGAAGGGTTAATCAACCTGAAAGGTTGACTTGGTTTCCCTTATGACAATGCAGTCGGAGCTGCTGAGTATTTCAAACAATGCACATAAACTGCTGGAGGAACTCAGCAGGTCAGGCAGCATCTATGAAGGGAAATAAATGGCCAATATTTCAGGTAGAGGCCCTTTATCAGGGCAAAATATGCTTGTGTTTCTGAGTATTTAGAGTCATAGAGCACTAGAGGGTAGAAAAAGGCACTTTGGCCCATCTAGTTCATGCCAAACTATTAATCTGCCGAGTCTCATCAACCCACACCTGGAGCATAGCCCTCCATACCCTTCCCCTTCTTGTACCTATCCAAATATCTCTTAAATGCTATAACCAAACCTCCATCTACCACTTCCGTTGGCAGCATGCAATACTCCCTTCAACTTTAACATTTTCCCTGTTAATATTCTTCAGGTATTCTGGTTGAAAAATTCAAAGTACAAAGTAAATTTATTATCAAAGTACATATTATCAAAGAACTTGGGCCTCTGCACCTCCCTCTGCAATTGGATCCTCAGCTTCCTAACTGGAAGACCACAGTCTGTGTGGATTGGTGATAACATCTCCTCCTCACTGATCATCAACACTAGTGCATCTCAGTGGTGTGTGCTTAGCCCACTGCTCTACTCTCTCTACACCCATGACTTTGTGGCTAGGTGTAGCTCAAATACCATCTATAAATTTGCTGATGATACAACCATTGTTGGTAGAATCTCAGGTGGAGAC
The DNA here is from genome assembly GCF_030144855.1 of Hypanus sabinus. Classification (NCBI taxonomy): domain Eukaryota; kingdom Metazoa; phylum Chordata; class Chondrichthyes; order Myliobatiformes; family Dasyatidae; genus Hypanus; species Hypanus sabinus. Next base: position 94,988,442 of record NC_082719.1, read on the forward strand.
AAGTGGGCGTACAGCGTGAGATATACCAGCTGGTTGAGAAGTATCACAGCATTAGGATTGAGTAGTGCCACAGCAACAACCTTGACGTAGCACCAAAGAGCTGATTGTGGACTTCAGGAGGAGTAAAACGAGGGAACACAAACCAATCCTCATAGAGGGATCAGAAGTGGAGAGAGTGAGCAATTTCAAGTTCCAAGGTGTCAAGATCTCCGAGGATCTAACCTGGTCCCAGTATATTGAAGCAGCTGTGAGGAAGGCAAAACAGTGGCTATATTTCTTTAGGCGTTTGAAGTGATTTTGTTTGTCACCTAAAACACTTGAAAACTTCTACAGGTATACCGTGGAGAACATTCTGACAGATTGCATCGCTGTATGGTATGGGGCACAGGATCAAAAGAAGCTACAGAAAATTGTAAAATTTGTGGTATCAAATGAACCTTCAAGGAGCCGTACCTCAGAAAAGCGGACCCCCACCACCCAGGACACGCCTTCTCATTGTTACCACCAGGAATGAGGCACAGAAACCTGAAGGCACACACTCAGCGATTCAGGAACAGTTCCTTCCCCTTTGCCATCCGATTCCTAAATGGACATTGAACACTACCTCACTTTATTTAATATTATTTCTGTTTCTGCATTATATTTAATCTAACTATTAGATATACACACTTACTGCAAGTGATTTATTTATTTATTTTCTTTCCATATTATCATGTATTACATTGAACTGCTGCTGCTAAGTTAACAAATTTCATGACACATGCCGGTGATAATAAACCTGATTCTGATATATGTCACCCTATACAACTCTGAGATTCACTCTGTCACCTGGAGACCATTTAAAATGTATAGCAGCCATGCACAAGACTATCACAGCCGCTTCACAATTCTTTCAGCCACCACTATTATTCTACACTTCAGCTGGTAATGAAAGTCTGATCAGTATTAACTGTTCCTTCAGGATACAGTCCCTTACCAAAAGCTCAGTCTCCACACACTTGGAAAGGATCCAAAAATCAGTTTAATTTTCGCTTTTAACAAAAACACGATCATAATTAGCTACCACCGCGTTAGCAAATACTAATGCTTGTCAGCACATTTCAATTCACAATTTACAGATCTTATATATATCTTAATAAATCACTGTTGAAAGTATGGCTTTTCAGAGTATCTGGAACACTTTATGCGGGTAATTCTCTAACTGATATTAGCTTCCATAAAATTATATAGAAGTTTCCAGAGTACTTCCTTTCACCTCTCAAAGTGCAAACAGTACTACATAATTTTCATTGAATTAGACTCTTGCATTTTTAATTAGATCAAGAATGTCCAATTCATCTTTTGACTCTGATAAAAGCTTCCATGTTAGAAGCATCCAGCTAGGAACACTTAAGGTGAAGTTTTCCCAATAGAAGGGGGGTTCTCTCCATTACTGGGTGCAGCAGATTCATTATGAACAATCCTTCGCTGTGAGGCCGATACTTTCTGTAGGCCGGATGCGAATCTTAGAATTCTGGAGCAATTTCAACAATTCTTTCCTGTCACTCACAATCTTGTATTATTCCAAGCTCAAAGTAAACTTATTGTCAAATACAGAGGCATACAATCAGTGGCCACTTTATTAGGTACAGGAGTGGAAACTGATCTTCTGCTGCTGTAACCCATCAGCTTCAAGGTTCAGTGTGTTGTGCGTTCAGATTAGACTATAAAGTCATAAAACCACAAGACATTGAATTAGGCTAATTGGCTTGTCGAGGCTGCTCCGCCATTCGATCACGGCTAATCATTTTTTTCCCTCCTCAGTTCCACTCCCTGGCCTTCTCCCCATTGCCTTTGATGCCTGGCCAATGGAGAACCAATCAATCTCCGCCCCAAATACATGCAAAGACCTGACCCCCAGAGCTGCCTGTGGTAACCAGTTCCACAAATTCTCTACCCTCAGGCTACAGAAATTTTTCTACATTTCAGTTTTAAATGGACACCCCTCTATCCTGAGGCCATGCCCTCTTGTCCTAGATGCCCCTTTTCCACATCTACTCTGTCTAGGCCTTTCAACATTCAAAAGGTTTCAATGAGATCCCTCCTCACCCTTCTAAATTCCAACAGGCCTAGAGCTATCAAACGTTCCTCATATGATAACCATTTCATTCCTGGAATCCTCCTTGTGAACCTCCCCTGGACTCTCTCCAATGCCAACACATCTTCTCTTGGGTGAGTAGCCCAAACTGTCCACAATACTCAAGGTGAGGCCTCACTAGTGCCTTATAAACTCTCAGCATCACATCCTTGCTCTTGTATTCTAAACTTCTTCAAATGAATGTTAACATGGCATTTACCTTCCTCACCACCAACTCAACCTGCAAGTTAACCTTTAGGGTGTTCTGCACAAGAATCCCAAGCCCCTTTGCATCTCAGATTTTTGGATTTTCTCCCCATTTAGAAAATATTCTGCACATTTACTTTGTTTATCAAAGTGCATGAACATGCATGCTCTAACATTGTATTTCATTTGCCACTCCCATGCCCATTGCCCTAATCTCTCTAAGTCCTTACGCAGTCTTCCTGTTTCCTTAACACTACTTCCCCTCCCCCAATCTTCGTATCATCTGCAAACTTGGCAACAAAGCCAACTATTCCATCATCTAAATTATTGATATGGAGCATAAAAAGAAGCGGTCCCAACACCAACCCTGCGGAACACCTCTAGTCACTGGCAGCCAACCAGAAAAGAATCTTTTTATTCCCAATCACTGCCTCCTACCAATTAGTCAATGCTCAAACCATGCTAGTAACTTTCCTGGTAAGCAGCCTCACCAGCTTGAGGCACCTTGTCAAAAGCCTTTTGAAAAGCCATACATACAACATTCACCACATCCCCTTTATCTATCCTACTTGTAATCTCCTCAAAGAATTCCAACAGGTTCATCAGGCAGGATTTTCCCTGAGGAAAACCATGCTGACTTTGTCCCATCTTGTCCTGTGTCACAAAGTAGTCCATAACCTCATCCTTAACAATTGACTCTAACATCTTCTCAACCACTGAGGCCAGTCTAACTGGTCTATAATTTCCTTTCTGCTGCCTCCCTGCTTTCTTAAGGAATGGAGTGATATTTCCAGTTTTCCACTTCTCCAGAACCATGCCAGAGTCCATTTATTCTTGAAAGATACAGGAGTGGAACCCTGTGCAGTCTTCTGCTACTGTAACCAGTCCGCTTCAAGGTTTGATGCGTTATGCATTCAGAGATGTTCCTCTGCACACCACTGCTGTAACACCTGGTTATGCGAGTTACTGTCACCTTCCTGTCAGTTTGAACCAGTCTGCCCATTCTCCTCTGACCTCTCTCATTAACAAGGTGATTTCACCCACAGAACTGCTGTTCATTAGATGTTTTCTTTTCGCAACATTCTCTGTAAACTCAAGAGACTGTCATGTGTGAAAATCCCAGGAGATCAGCAGCTTCTGAGATACTCAAACCACCCTGTCTGTCACCAACAATCATTCCATGGTCAGAGAATCTTAGATCACATTTTTTTCTCATTCTAATGTTTGGTCTGAAGAACAACTGAACCCCTTGACCACGTCTGCATGTTTTTATGCATTGAGTAGCTGCCACATGATTGGCTGATTAGTTAATTACATTAATGAGCAGGTGCACTGGTGTGCTTAATAAAGTGGCCACTATGTTACTATACATAACGTTGCAATTCATTTTCTTGCAGGCATTGACAGCAAAAGAAAGAAATACAACAAAATTTTATGAAAAACTATATACAAACAGAAACATACTGATAAATAACCAGTGCACAAAATAAGACAAAGTTATAAAGAGTCCTTGAAAGTAAATCTCTAGATTGTGGAATCAGTTCAGAGTTGAGGTGAGTGAAGTTATCCAGTTCAGTTTGGGAGCCTGATGTTTGTAGGGTAAAAACTATTCCTGAATCTAATGGTGTAGGCTTTTTTTACCTCTTGCCTGATGGTTGATTCCAGAGATGAGGGGGTTAGACTATGAGGCAAGGTTGAGTTGCCTGGGACATTGCCTCAAGATTTGGGGGAGTAGATTTAGGGTGGAGATGAGGAGGAACTGCTTTTCCCAAAGAGTGATGTATCTGTGAAACTTTTTGCCCAATTAAGCAGTGAAGGCTATGTCAGCAAATATATTTAAGACAATGTTGGATAGATTTTTGCATAGTAGGGGTATGGGAAAAAGGCAGGTAGGTGGAGATGAGTCCATGGCCAGATCAGCCATGATCTTATTAAATGGCAGAGCAGGCTCGACGGGCCAGATGAACTACTGTGCCTATTTCTTATGTGACAGGAGGACATTACCTGGATTGTGGGGGTCTTTGTATATTACTTACCCTGGAGCAGAATGATTTTTATTGAGTAATCCTACTTTACAGACCCATGCAAAGCTGATCAAACAGTTATCACAATGAGTCTATCTATATGCCAATCAATGATTATATTCAGAAGGGTTGCTAATGGCAGTACCTAATAGCTCTTTCAAGTCTGATTTGACTGCCTGTGGAAATCTAGAATAGATCCCACCCCACCGCAGCTGGTTAAAAAAAAATGCCTTTATAAAACAGTGGACACATTCTCAAGATGCAAGAGATTCTGCAGATGCTTGATGTCTTGAGCACCACACAGAAAAAAATTCTGCAGAAAATCAGCTGGTCGGGCAGCATCTAGGGAAAGCAATAAACAATTGATATTTTAGGAGGAAACCCATCATCGGGATCAGGAGGGAAGGGAACAGAAGCCAGAATAATAACACAAGAGGTTCTGCATATGCTGGAAATCTTGAGCAACACACTGAAGTACTGAAGGAGATCAGCAGTATTTATGGGGAGGAATAAACAGTTCCATCAGTACTGGAAGGGAGGGGACAAAAGCCAAAATAAGAAATTGGGAGGAGGTAATGGAAAATAAGCTGGCAGATGATAGGTGAGATCAAGTGAGGGAGAAGGTGCTGGGTGGGGGGAACAGAAGGAGTACAAGTTGGCACATTTTTAAGAATTCTCAGAGTACATTGAATATTTCTTGAAAAGTATTCACACGAAACAGCGGAAAATTTTGCAACAAGATAAACAAGGGAAATGTATCCTTTAGATGTCGAAACTGTTCACCTGCTCTGACTACAGCCCATTTCGACGGCTGTGACTCAGAGTGCCAACCTGTGAATGCGGTCAGCCTGTTATTACAAACATTAACACGAGGTGGCGCAAACCACCGCAAATTAGGGATCCTGCCGCTCACCTGAAAGTTGCACAGTATCTGCGGAAATACCAAGAGCCAAGAAAGCAAACTTCTACCATATTGCCTGTTTAATAAACTGACCCTAACTGTTCTGTTGTCGGCCTTTGTAATAAGAGAATTTGGTCCAGACACAGCAAATCTATTACCTCAATCACACCACCGCACTGTAAACACGTTAAACCCCTTTTTATTACGGTTTTTATGCACATTTTATTTCACACCGCTTTTTAACCTCTAAGATTATTTTATTTAATTATTTATTCCTATAAGTGTTGAATATTGGGGTTTTTTTTTGTATCACATCGCGCCGACACACCACAGCAAATTCCTAAGTATATGGCGAATGAAGTTGATTTTTTTTTAATTTGCGAAATAACGCACACACAAATTGCTGGAGGAATTCAACGGGTCAGGCAGCACCTTCATCCGAAATGACGCCGTTACAATGAATTGTCATTCCACCGTCTGTGGGATCAATTGCCACAAACAGCCGTGGCGGCCAAGCCGCTAGGTATATTTAAAGCGGATGTTGATAGGTTCTTGATTAGTCAGGTCGTTAAAGGTTACGGAGAAAAGACAGGAGAATGGGTGTGACGGAATGGCAGAGTGGACTCGATGGGCCGAACGGCCTAACTCTCCTCTTACGTCTTAAAATTAGCTGAAAAATTACGAGCGATTTGGATGCGCCTCCCTCACGGGTGAATACTGCGTTACAGAGGTCTGTTCCCTTTGGTTTGTAAATACAGTATGTCGAGGAGTTTTGGTCTGGAGCAGTCTCCTGTTCTAGGCTCCATAGAAATCACCACTCTATTCTTCGGAAGTCCGTGAAATGACGGCGTTAGAGACTGAAAATCTTCTCTGCAATCCAATTACCCCGCTCCAGAGAGGGAGACAGAATTATAATAGGAGACGAGACCACTTGCCTTTTAACTGGGCGCACTTCTTCTACTGTTGATGCACTTTTTGCCCCTCAGGGGTGAACAAATACTTCCGTCCTACAGTAAATTAGAGAAAGTTGTAGGAGGACGACCCAGGTTAACAGGGACAGCGTCAAACTGTTAAATACTAAGTACACTATAGGGGTTTCAGAACGCATAATACATAACAGTACAGTACACCTTACTCCAAGATTAAAACTAATCCTTTATTCCCACATAGCCGTCCATTTTCCTATTGTCCTTGTGCCTATCTGACAGGCTCTTAAACATCTTTAATGCATCTGCCCCTAGCACCGCCTCTGCGCCCCAACGCATGCCACCTTCCATGTGAAAGCGTCCTGAAGAAGGGTCACGACCTCAAACGACATCTCCATAGACACTGCCTGACCTGCTGAGTTCCTCCAGCATTTTGTGTGTGTTGCTACCGTGTAAAAGAAACTTGGTTCTGGTATCCTCCCCCCACCCCCATATTATGGTGGTTGTCCATCGTGTTCGACGATAACAGGAAACCTGAGTGGTAGAGCTTTTTTCTTTAAGTGGAAAAGGCTTTGCACTGGGGGAGTTCCACCCCGTCCACCTCAGAAGTCCAAGCGTCACAACCTGGGGTTGCGGCGGATGACCATGGCGTCTTCTGTGCCTGGTCGTGCCGTCCCTCTCCACGGAACGTTGCCGAACCGCCCTCCTGGCCGTTGGATCTCCCTGTGGATTTCATCCGCTCAGTCCGTCAGCCTGTCGCCCCCAGCCCATACCTAACGGTTATGCCCTTTCCTATGAGCCACTTCCGCCTTGGGGGAAAGTCTCTGGATACCAACTCGTTTGTCTCCATCAAGTGACTTCCCGTTCTCCTCCACTCCAAAGAGAAAAAGCTCTGTCTGAGGTTGCATTTTGATCCGGTTAAACCTTTCATTAGCATAAATGAGTCTCGTTACTCTGCTTATCTATCTATCTATCTATTTATTTATTTATTTATTTATTAAGATACAGAGCCTTTCCGGTCCTTGGAGCCGCGTCATCCAACAACCCACCTATTTAATCCGTGCCTAATCGCGGGGCAATTTACAATGACCAATTAACATACTAACCGGCGAGTCTTTGGATTGTGAGAGGAAACCGGAACACTGGGTGGAAACCCACGCGGTCACGGGGGGGGGGGGGAGCGGGGGAACGTACGAACTCCTTACAGGCAGCGGCGGGAGCTGAACCCGGGTTGCTGGTATTGTAAAGCGTTGTGCTAACCTCTAACTTCTATTTGACTTTAATAGAGCTTCGCAACTGTGTTCAGGCAGCGCTCCCGTGGAAGAAAAGTTCTGGGCGAACGCGTTATATAACGCTTTGCCAAATGAATTTATCGAAAGCGTCGAAGCTACTTAAAAAGAAGCAAAGTGTGGCGACACTTGTGGGCTGCCCCCAGCACATCATTTGCTGTGCTAGCTGTTGGCGCAAACGGCGCATTTCACAGTATGTTTCGATGGGCAGATGATAAACAGTTCTGAACCCGAAGAAAACAAAACGTTTAAAGTTGTTCTAGGCTGGAAAGAGTGCCGAAACTCGACAGCAGAGGTGGAGCAAGTGCGCAGAAGTTCTGCTTAAATTTTAAACAAATACGCATTCAAAATATTTTCAGTAAAATTCCGATAGTTGATATTTGAAAGAGAAGTCACATTTGGCCATAACAGCATAAGACAGGAGCAGAATTAGGCCATTCAACCCATCGTGTCTGCTGCACCATTCAATCATTACCCCTCTCAACCCCGTTCTCCTGCCTTCTTCCCGTAACGTTTGACGCCCTCACGAATGAAGTACCTATCAAACTCCGCTTGAAGTATACCCGAGGATGTTGTCGGCTCAGCCGTTCGTGCCAATGAATTCCACAGTTCTCCTCACCCCTGTTCTAAAGGGACGTCTTCCTATTCCGATGCTGCGTCCTCCGGTCCGAGACCCTCACGCAGGCGTTACCAACTTTTCTTTAGGGTCATGGACCAATGCAACCCCGGTTTGGGAACCTGCCCTGTAGGAAACTTCCTCTCCACGTCCACTCTCTGGGCTTTTCAATATTCGACAGGTTTCAATGAGATCCTTCTTCAGTCTGTAGATCCTCGAATTCAGAAGGTTGAACACAAGACATAATTGGCAAAATCGCAACCAGCCAATCAGGCCAATAAAGTGTCCATCTGTGCCCCCTTGCCAAGTTGAATCAGGTTTGAAACAAGCAGCAATAAAATTGTATACTCACCCACCGCCCAGTGGCTGCCTCTGGGGATCATCTTAGACAAACCGCCGTGATTTGGAACTGGAGCAGCAAGTCCATAATGGACTTTGGAAGTAGCAATGCTGAAAACTATCAGAGACAGGAGCAAACGATGTTTCCAAAAAATCAGTTCCGACCCCATCTCCCGGTAGTTGCTCGCCAATCTCCCTCCCTTCCCCTTCTTCTCTCTCTTTCTTTCCCTCTAGACTGGGAAAAACGCTGTCCCGGAGCGTTTCAGATAGATCTTCAGTCACAGAAATGATCTCCGTCTCTCTTCGGCTGTGAGCGGAATTTATAAGAAACCGTGACGAAATCACGGGGAGCCGACAGAATTAAAGCGGCTGACGATGGCATGCGTGATGTGTTGGTGTGGTATAAATCATCCATCCCTCTTTCGGATCGATTGTGTCTCCCGGCGCCGGATATGGTGCCTTAATGATTCTACGAGGGGTCCCTTTGTTAATTTTGAAAAACTTATCAAGATTTTCCATTGTGTAAAGAGGGGGGGGAAAAGTTCTGTGTGTTTTTTTTTGCTTCAGTGACCTTTTTTTAACTCGCGAGTACACACCCTTCTCCGCCTGTCATCTCATCCCAGTGACAGACTGAGGTGCCGTGTTGTTCAGCTTGTGTCTAGTGAACGCTTTCACAAGGCTGGAGCGATAACCCAGTCCTTCACTCGCCTAGTAAAAGGCGGTGGTAATGAGAGATGTTGGCGACCTGTTGTCCTGCTCTCCGATAACCGAAGCTGAAAACCTCACCGTCCCCACCATTAGTCACTCAAGGGAGGACTTCATCTAAAGGTTATCCGATTTGCATCGCTCCCTCACTGACCCCTTTACATTAAAATCTCCTTTGTTATTGCCCTATTCTTCTTGCTTTATCTTCTGGTCTAATCACCATATTTTCTATTATTTTAGTGTCAGCTTTTCTCTTTGCGCGTGTAAGATTTTTAGAACTCGGCACGCTTCACTCATCCTGCCGCCCGCTTCTTTTCATCGCTTGTCCAGTCATCGCTGCCACAACTTTCATCGCCTTTTGAGTTCTGTGCTGATGTTAAACTCTCGTACAGACAGCGCAGAAAATATCCATTGAAGGTAAACGAACGATATGCCTTGCTGGTGAAGGATAAACATTGGTTTTGGATTCTTTATTTTTATTTAGTTATAATGGAAATTTAGGTATCCGAATGACTATCGCTCTCACCCAGATCAATAAATTCAAACCATGCTTCAATCTTTTGAGTGCCTCTCTTTTTTTTTGCGCCCGATATTCTGGTGCTTAAACATAAGTTTGATCTTCAGATGTTGGAAATTCAGAGCAACACACACACACACACACACTCACACACACACTCACTCACACACTCACACATACACAATGCCTGAGGTCAAGCAGAATAGCATCGATGGTTTATGTCTCTCCATAGATGCTGTCTCACCTGCTGAGTTCCGCACGCACTTTGTGTGTTAAATTGGGGCTTATCCCCGACACCCACTTTGCCGACTACTTTAACATTTTTCCTTCCGTCTTTGGAGTGAAGTTAGATGTCGGGCGGTTGTCCACCAGCCTCGTCTGGGTAATGTTGAACGTTTACTCTGAAACGAGGCACTAATTTCGCACCTTTCCCTACAGCTAGACCAGGGATTGGTGGGCATCTACAACAGGCCAACAGATCAAACTTAACGTGAAGCAACACACACATACGCAATGCTGGAGGATCAGGCAGCATCAATGGAGGGAGGTCAAATATCGAAAGGCTTAGGTAGAGTGTGTGTAGAGAGGGTGTTTACTGTAGTGGGGGGAGTCTAAGGCAAGAGGGCACAGCCTCAGAATAGAAAGACGCCGCTTTAGACAAGAAGGAGGCTAGTCTGTGGAATTCATCGTCACGGGCAGCTGTGTGAGCCAGGTCATTGGGTATATTTAACGCGGAGGTTGATAGGTTTGTGATTAGTCGGGGAGAAGGGGGGAAATGGGGATCAGAGTGATAATAAGTCAGCCATGATGGAATGGCGGAAAACCTCGATGGGCCGAATGGCTTAATTCTGCTCCTGTACAGCACTGTGTAGAAGCCTTATGAAGCCTTGCTATATGTATGTGATTCGGATCCTGACTGATTGTTTTCAGTATTGTCAACATATTCGCAGCGCAAGACTTCTTAATTCTTCTGCAGACGCGATTTTAAAACCGAGGGTTATCCGATCAAACACCACTTGCGGGATAGTTTAAAAACCTCTACGGTTTATGTCCTGACTTGAACTTGCCTTCCCAATGAGGTTGTGTGGAGCGGTAACTAAGGAACCGATTCGAGGTTTCTGACTGGAAACTGAAGGATTAAGCATCAACTTTATTTGCCACTTATCCACATGTCTTAGGAAACCGCCGTGGAGTGTTGGCGTTCAATTCAACCAAAAGGACAACATTCAACTGCTATACAGAATAAAGAATTATAAGATCATAAGAAATAGGAGCAGAATTAGGCCGTTCGACCCATCGGGTCTGCTCCACCATTCTATCAGGGGTGAATTATTATCCCTCTCGACGCCATTCTTCTGCCTTCTCCCCGTAACCTTTGACACCCTGACTAATCAAGAACCGATCAACCTCTGTTGTAGATATACCCAACGACTTGTCCTGCACAGCCGCCTGAGGCAATGAATTCCACAGATTCACCACTCTCTGGCTAAAGACATTCCTCATTTCCGTTCCAAAGGGACATCCTTTTATTCCGAGACTGTGCCCTCTAGTCTTAGATTCCCGCACAATAGGAGATACAGTGAGATGAAATCTATAAAAATGAAGTTGCAAGTACAAATGTGGAATAAACTGTGCATCAGAACAAGCATGTGTTTACAGCATTGTAAAATGTAGTTTAAAGTGTTTACAGTGTAATGTAGTACCGAGGGTAAATAGATAGAGGAGGGTAGGGGTGGGTGCTTGACAAGTTCAGTACATTCACGCCATAACCCCGGTATTTTGAACTTCTCCGGCTCTCTTTCAACCTTTGCTCATAAAACTCGATGGGAATTGCAGCGCCTTGCTTGGAGCAATGGTGCGCACTAGACAGGAAATCGGTGGATCTACACTTGGGAATTTGACGCACTGCAACCAATGGGCGAATGAAATGGAGGCCATTCAGCCCGCCGTCTTTCTGAATTACTTTTGCATGTTGTTCACTGTTGTGGCAGTGTACCAAATTGTGAGGGTAATAGATAAGGTAAATTCAAACAGGCATATTCCACTGAGGTTGGGTAAGACTAGAACTAGAGGTCATGGGTTAAGGGTGAAAGGTGAAACATTTAAGTGGCATTTGAGGGAGAACTTCTTCACTCAGAGAGTGGTCAGAGCTGCCAGCGGAAGTGGCGGATGCGGGGTCGATTGCAGCACAAGATAAATTTGGCTAAGTACATTGATGGGAGGAGTATGGAGGGCTATGGTCGATGGAACTAGGCAGAGTAACAGTTCGACACAGAGTGGATGGACAGAATGGCCGGTTCCTGCACTGTATCACTCTATAACCCTAACTTACACAGCTATAAAACCACCAGGGTAGGTCCAATTGCAATAGCGGGACAGTGACTCATAGGGCGTGTTTGAGGGGGGTAATCACTAGATCATGTCATTGCCAAAAACTCTCTCTATGAGCTTAAGAGAGTGCTGTATGTAAAGAGTGGGGTGAATTGTATCCTGGGTCGCCCATTCTGTATCCCAATATATCTGAACAGATAAATGCCAAAAGCTTCTCATGTCTGTGAACCTCCTCTTAAAGACTGACCTCTCCGAGGGAGATGGGCCTTACAACATCATTCCACCATCTATTGTCTGCTTCAGAATCAGAATCAATTTATTATCACTGGCTTACAAAACGTGAAACCTGTTCCTTCGCAGCAGCAGTACAGAGCATAGACAAAATTACGAAGAAAAAAACAAAAAGGCTCGCGGACTGGTCATAAATCTGATGGCAGAGGGGAAGAAGCCGTTTCTAATCATTGAGTGGGGGCCTTCAGGCTCATGAACCTCTTCTCCAATGATAGTAACAAGAGGAGGGCATATCCCATATGGTGAGGGTTTTTAGTAGGACTTTCCTGAGGCAGCACTTCTTAAAGATGGGAGATGGTTGTGTCTTGATGGAGCTGCCTGAGTCTGCAACCTTCTGCAGTAATTGAGTGCATTGGGGCGTCCATTTCTGATTGTGACACAACCAATCAGAAGGCTCAGCACCCTAAATATATCAGAAAATTTAATTGTCTTTGGTGACATCCCAAATCTACTCAAAATCCAAATGGTATGCCTTCTTCTTGATTACATTTGTGATTCAGCAAGTGGGTGGGGGTGAAATTCCACAGAGTTTCTTTCATTGGACAACCAGTGAACCAAATGATCATTTGGTGATTCTATTGTTTGGAAGAAATGCTTGCTAGAACATTCTCCAGAGCAACTGTGCCAGCAGCTGCCTCCCATCTTCACTCTCCCATTGCTCCATCCCGTGTTTCTTTTTACTCTCTAATCTCCCTCTCATTTTGTCTGGTGTGTTTGTGTGTGTGTGTGTGTGTGTGTGTGTGTGTGTGTGTCTGTGTGTGTGTGTGTGTGTGTGTGTGTGTGTCTGTGTGTGTGTGTGTGTGTGTGCGTGTGTGGTAAGAGGTTTGTTGTACTGTTGTTTTCTTGCTGTTCTGTTGTTGTTGATTGTGTGTATTCTACAAACATGGTGGGCATGTCATGTTGGCACTGGAATGTGTGGCAGTATTTGTGGCTGCCCCCCAGCACACCTTTGGGTTGTGCTGGTTGTTAATGCAAATGACACATTTTGACCTGCATGATAAATAAATGTATCGGATCAGAGTGGCTGTTATAACGCGTCGTCTAGCCAGGCCGTGTGTACATGCAATCTTTGACAAAATGCACAGACATATTCATCAGTCATTGGGAGCGATAGGTGATTTCAGCCCTGCCTTAACAGGTCATATGCAGAAACAAATGTTCCGGTGAGAATCGGGCACTAGAATACAGTATTTGCCATTTTTGTTCTACAAAGCTTAATTTCTCAATTGATTTTGATTCTCAATTGACTTCAGTATTTGAATCTGAAAAATAAAGTACAGTATGATTTGGATGTTTTCTGTGGTAAGGTAGAAACAGCTAGTAGACTTTTGCCCATCACCTTGAACCCAGTATAACAACCATTTACTCCTCAATGTTGTAACTCATGGGTATGAAGCAGGATTCTCAGCGAGGGCAAGTTCACCGTGTCAGTGCAGGAAGACACAAGAGGCTGCAGATGCTGGAATCTCGATCCTGAATCATTGATGCTGATGCAGGGTTTCAAACTGAAGTGTTGACAGTTCATTTCTTCCCACAGATGCTGCTCACTCCACTGTTCTTCCAGCAGACTGTTGCTCCAGAAAATTCTGAAAATAGTATTGATAATATTTTAAGATGGACACATGTATTGGCCACAGCTGTATAGTCAGTCATTAAGGCAAATATCTAATCAGCCAATCATGTGGCAGCAACTCAATGCATAGAGGTATGCAGTCATGGTCAAGAGCTACTGTTTGGACCAAACATCAAATGGGGAAGAACTGTGATCTAAGTGACCTTGACAGTGCTCAAAGGTGGGGAGGGCGTTACCTGTGACAGACTGGGCCATGTCCATTAGTTTTTGTAGGATTTCCCATTCAAAGGCATTGGTGTTGCTCCTTCTACACTCAGTGGCCTCATGCACCTAAAGCGGCCACTAAGTGTATGTTCGTGGTCGTCAACTGCTGCAGCCCATCCACTTCAAAGATTGATGACAGAGGGTAGAAGCTATTCCTGAATTGTTAAATGTCTGCCTTCAGGCTCCTATACCTCCTTCCTGATGGTAGCAGGAGAAGAGGGCATGTCATGGGTAATGGATGCCACCTTTTGGAGGCATTGTTCCTTGAAGATGTCCTGGATGCTGCGGAGGCTAGTGCCCACGATGGAGCGGACAGAGTTCACAACTCATAAGAAGAGGACCTCATTTTAACAGCTGAAGTGGTAAATGGTTGAACAGGACTGTAAAATCTCTGAAATGATTAGGGCTGAATTGAGAATAAAAAGGGAGCTCTGAACTTGTCCATGATGATTGTGGAGTTACATAGCAAGCTCTTCCAGTGCTAGTGTCATTTCAGAACAAACCAATCAAGGGTACAGTTGGTGACTGATCAGTTAGACTCACATACGGAGCGAATTTGAGATGTTTCAGAGTTATGCAGCACTACAACATAGAAACGACTCTTCGCCCCATCTAGTTCATGCTAAACTGTTATTTTGCTGAGTCCCAGCGACCTGTACCTGAACCATAGCTCGCCAACTCCCTGGCATCCGTGTACTTACCCAAACTTCTCTTAAATATTGTAATAAAACCCAGATCCACCACTTCCACTGTTAATTTGTTCCAAATCACACCACAGTGATTCCTGGAATCTTCCCCTTCTTGGAGAACCTACAATATATGGGCCGGGTCATTCTAGTTGGTCATGTCCATAGAAGCTAAAGATTAAAGAAGACATATTTGCTTTAATTGTCATATGGTCACTGAAACATACAGTGAAGTGTGTCGTTTGTCCAAGGTCGTGCTGGGAACAGATATCCAGCCCACAAGTATCACCATGCTTCTAACGCCAACATAGCATGCCCACGACTTAATAATCCTAAACACGCGCATCCTCAGAATGTGGAGGAAAGCAGAGCACCTGGAGAAAGGACACACAGTCACACAATCATGAGGATAACCTCAGCCATATTAATTTTTAACGTAGGTGTTATACACTTGGAGTACCCTTGCATCCCGTAAAACCATAAGACATAGGAGCAGGATTGGGTCACTTGACTCATCAAATCTGCTCTGATTCTATCATAGCTGATTTACTATCCCTCTGAGCCCTGTACTCTTGCTTTCTCCTATAACCTTTAATGTCCTTACTAATCAAGAAATGTTCAACCTTCGCTTTAAATATACCCAATAGCTTTGCTTCCACAGTCTGTGGCAATGAATTCCAGAGATTCACCAAGCTCTGGATAAAGAAATTCCTCCTCACCTCTGTTCTAAGGAGATTGGTCCTAGACTTCATCACAATGGGAAACAACCTCTCCACTTCCACTCCATCCAGGCCTTTCAATATTCAGTAGATTTCAAGGAGATCTCCCCTCGTTCTTCTGAACTACAGTGAGTATATGTCCAGAGCTATCAAATGCTCCTCACAATTTAACCCTTTCAATCCTAGGACCATTCTTGTGAACCTCCTTAGGATCCCCTCCAGCATTTGGAACACTCCAGGTATTGACTCTGTGAGCTGGAATCTACATGTTTCTCAACTTGGGTAGGTAGGACACACTTGTAGGGAGATAATATTTTGTGTCAGCAGTGAATATGTGGCATTTCCCAGTTTCAGTGCCTGTTCTGTTGGGATCTATGGAGTTTTGCGGGATTATGCGCAGAAACTAAGCAGCTGGAACTGTCCTGTCCATGGGGTCTGTGACCAGTAAGAGCAGGACCTGGAACTTTTCCAATTCAGGTTCAGGTTCAGTTGTTACATGTACCGTACATTGAAACATCAGAGCGTCACCTTCACAGGACGGAGAGGCTTGTGAGATCCTGAGATCCCGGGAGTGATGCCGTCTGGTGCTGAGTTCCTGGTAGGGTCTCCCGCAGCGATAACGTCAAGGGGGAGGCTCCAGACAAAGAGCGATCCAACCAAGACCTCAATGGTGGAGCTGGTGGAAAATGATGACACATCACAATGGCAGTGAAGGTGGTGAAGGCTGCAGCAGTGCCCCAGTCATCTTGCAATCCTTGCCACTGGACCCTGACCCCAGTCTGTCAAGGACCATGTGATGGCTGTCCATGCAGCCGCCTCCCCGCGATGAATGAAGTCGCGTACAGGCACTCTCCATTAAGGGAATCCCAGATGACAAACACTGGGAGAACATCATACATCGAACGACATCAAAACGTACAGCAAAATGCATTACACACACAAAATGCTGGAGGAACTCAGCAGGCCAGGCAGCATCTAAGGAAAAGAGTAAACAGTGGAGGTTTCGGGCTGTGAACCCTTCATCAGGACTGGCAAAAGAGAGATGAGAAGTCAGAGTAAGAAGGTGGGGAGGAAGGTAGTAGGTGTTAGGTGAAACCAGGAGAAGGGTGAAGTAAAGAACTGGAAGTCGATTGTGTGAAAGAGATACAGGGCTGGAAAAGGGGAAATCTGATAAGAGAGGACAGAAGGTCACAGAAGAAAGGGAAGGGGGAGGAGCACCAGAGGGAGGTGATGGGCAGGTAAGTAGATAAGGTGAGAGAGAAAAATGGGAATGGGGAATGGTGAAGGGGTGGGGACCAATTAGCGGAAATTTGAGAAATCAATGTTCATGCCATCAAGTTGGAGGCTACCCAGACAGAATATCTCCCAGATATAATAGTGACCAAAGCAACTAGGGTAAAGGATGAACTGAAGGAAATTTATATTAGGCAAGAAATGATGTTGGATAGGCTGTTGAGTCTGAAGGCTGTTAAGTCCCCGGGACCTGATGGTCTGCATCCCAGGGTACTAAAAGAGGTGGCTCAAGAAATCGTGGATGCATTGGTAATCATTTTCCAATGTTCTATAGATCCCAGAACAGTTCCTGCTGATTGGAGGGTGGCTAATGTTGTCCCACTTTTCAAGAAAGGAAGGAGAGAGAAAACAGGGAATTATAGACCGGTTAGCCTGATGTCAGTGGTGGGAAACATGCTGGAGTCAATTATAAAAGAGGAAATTACAAAACATTTGGATAGCAGTAGATGGATCAGTCCGATTCAGCATCGACTTATGAAGGGGAAATCATGCTTGACTAATCTTCTGGAGTTTTTTTAAGGATGTAACTATGAAAATGGACAAGGGAGAGCCAGTGGATGTAGTGTACCTGGACTTCCAGAAAGCTTTTGATAAAGTCCCACATAGGAGATTAGTGGGCAAAATTAGGGCACATTGTATTGGGGGCAAAGTACTGACATGGATTGAAAATTGGCTGGCTGACAGGAAACAAAGAGTAGTGATTAACGGGTCCCTTTCGGAATGGCAGGCTGTGACCAGTGGGGTACCGCAAGGTTTGGTGCTGGGACTGCAGCTGTTTGCAATATACATTAATGATTTAGATGAAGGGATTAAAAGTAACATTAGCAAATTTGCCGATGACACAAAGCTGGGTGGCAGTGTGAAATGTCAGGAGGTGTTATGAGAATGCAGGGTGACTTGGACAGCTTGGGTGAGTGGGCAAATGTATGGTAGCTGCAGTTCAATGTGGATAAATGTGAGGTTATCCACTTTGGTGGTAAGAACAGGAAGGCAGATTACTATCTAACTGGAGTCAAGTTAGGAAAAGGGGAAGTACAACGAGATCTAGGTGTTCTTGTACATCAGTCAATGAAATCAAGCATGTAGGTAAAGCAAGCAGTGAAGAAAGCTAATGGCATGCTGGCCTTTATAACAAGAGGAATTGAGTATAGGAGTAAAGAGGTCCTTCTGCAGCTGTACAGGGCCCTGGTGAGACCCCACCTGGAGTGTTGTGTGCAGTTTTGGTCTCCAAATTTGAGGAAGGACATGCTTGCTATTGAGGGAGTGCAGTGTAGGTTCACAAGGTTAATTCCCGGACTGGCGGGACTGTCATATGTTGAAAGATTGGAGCGACTGGGCTTGTATACACTGAAATTTAGAAGGATGAGAGGGGATCTGATTGAAACATATAAGATTATTAAGGGATTGGACACACTGGAGGCAGGAAGCATGTTCCCACTGATGGGTGAATCCAGAACTAAAGGCCACAGTTTAAGAATAAGGGGTAGGCCATTTAGAACAGAGATGCGGAAAAACTTTTTCACACAGAGAGTGGTGGATATGTGGAATGCTCTGCCCCAGAAGGCAGTGGAGGCCAAGTCTCTGGATGCATTCGAGAGAGAGTTAGATAGAGCTCTTATAGATAGCGGGGTCAAGGGATATGGGGAGAGGGCAGGAACAGGGTACTGATTGTGTATGTTCAGCCATGATCACAGTGAATGGCGGTGCTGGCTAGAAGGGCCGAATGGCCTACTCCTGCACCTACTGTCTATTATCTATTGTCTATCATGAGTGTGGCCTCTTTGAAGCAGTAGAGGAAGTCACGGACTGACAAGTCAGAATGGGAATAGGAATTCGAATTGCATTTCTCTCTCTCTCACCTTATCCCCTTACCTGGCCGTCTCCTCCCTCTGTTGCTCTTCACCCTTCCCTTTCTTCCATGGCCTCTGTCTCTTTTCCATGGATGCTGCCTGGCCTGCTGTGTTCCTCCAGCATTTTGTGTGTATTACTTTGATTTCTAGCATCTGTAGGTTTTCTCCGGTTAGTAAAAAGTGTTGTTTTGCATGAACAACTGACACACCAAAGAACAAGGCAGGAGCAGCCCACAAGTTTTGCCACACATTCCAGCGCCATCAGAGCATGGGCACATGGGCACAATGCTGAGCAGGAGAATGAAAACAGCAACAACAACAACAACTATACAAAACAACAATAGCAAAACAGGTCCCTTTTCCAAACTCTCACCAACACGTATCCAACTCAAGGATAGACTGTCTCTGGGCCTCCAGCATTTGGCCCTAGACTCTAAGACACAAAGACGTTAGAACTCCCACTTTAGACTTTGCCCTAGGACCTGCCGACCATGGATAGAGTTCACATTACTCCAGCAGTGGAAAGTCTGGGTGAATGGTCTCAATGTAAAGAGACGCATGCCTTGAACCATGGCAATTGGCCAGACTGTTAAGCCTTCTAAAAGCAGAGAAACATATCAGATTTAGTATCCCGATATCTGTTATTCAGTTGCCACCTCCATCTGTCATGGTGGACACTGACAGACGATTGAACCCAGCTGTGGAGGAACGCCAGACTCCCGTGGAGAGACAGAAACAAGAGTTTATTCACAGGAATTCCAACAGAATGTCAATGGCTTGACCGAGCAACACAGCGAGATGAATCATTCTCAAAATACAAGGACCCGTGATAGGCACTAATTGGGAGTCCGCCTTAAATAATCACAGCACACAGAAAACGCATGCCTGTCAAAATAAACTTGGCAAAATCAAACAGAAAGCTCAAGGGCTTAACAACTCTAGATAAGACAACAATTAACATATAAAGGTGCACAGCCCAGCAGAGCTCATGGTATTATCTTCAAGCAATATGCACTATAGACCTCAATTACTATGAAATGATACATGCAAAATCAAAATGACTGTTTCTACACACTGCTCAATAACATATCAACATCCAGAATCATTCACGAGCACCTCACCTCTTTTCATATTGATTCTTGAATTTGTTTAGCTGCATTTATTTACCATGATTTTCTTAAGATCTTTAACCTTATAGGTTACAGAACAAGTTTTTCCATCCTCTCTGATAGATGAGGCCTCACTTCGACCATTTTGAGCCATTTTTTTGGCCCTTTATCCTAGAAAGGTTGCGCTGAAACTGGAGAGGGTTCAAAAGGAGGTTCACAAAAATGATTTCAGGATTGAATGGCTTGTCATATGAAGAGTGTTTGATGGCTCTGGGTCTGTATTCGCTTGAATGCAGAAGAATGAGGATGATCTAAATGCAACCCATCAAATGTTGAAACGCCTAGTTAGTGTGGATATGAAGAGGATGTCTTCTTTGGTGGGAGAATCTAAGACCAGAGGGCACAGCCTCAGAATAGAGGGATGTCCTTTTAGAACGGAGATGAGGAGGAATTTCTTTAGCCAGAGAGTGGTGAATCTGTGGAATTCTTTGCCACAGGCAAAGGCCAAGTCTTTATGTATATTTAAAGCAGAGGTTGATACATTCTTGGTTGGTCAGGGCATGAAGGGATACAGGGAAAAGGCAGGAAATTGGGGCTGAGAGGAAAATTAGGTCAGCGTGACAGAATGACGAAGCAGACTCAATGAGCTAAATGACCTAAATCTGCTCCTATATCTTATGGTCTTATGAGTCAATTCATGTCATGTATCTTCCTTGTGAATCATGGTTAGTTGTTATCCAGAGTTAGAATATCTTTCTCAAGCTGCAAGCAGTAATTCCAAAATTTGCGTTTAACCTGCTTTCTGTGTAAAGTGGACGAAACCCACATGTCCACAGGGAAAACGGACAAACTCCTTACTGACAGTGATGGGAATTGAACCCTAATTGTTGGCTCATAAAGCATTATGCTAGCCACTACGATAATGTGCCACCATTATGTATTTTCCTTGTGAATTACAGTTAGATATATTTCAAGATCAGAACATCTTCCTCAGAGTTCCCTGAGCTGTAGCAATTATTCTAAAATTACACTCAGTAGCCATTTTATTAGGTACCTCCTGTACCTAATAAAGTGTCCACTGAGTGTATGTTTATGGTCTTCTGCTGCTGTAGCACATCTTCAAGGTTCAACGTGTTGTGTGTTCAGAGATACTCTTCTGCACACTACTGTTATAACATGTGGTTATTTGAGTTACTGTCACCGTTCTGTCAGCTGGAACCACTCTGGCCAATCTCCTCTCACCTCTCCCATTAACAAGGCATTTTTGCCCAAAGAACTGTTGCTTACTGGGTTTTTTTTTGTTTTCTACATCATTTCTGTAAGCTCCAGAGCAAGGGTTCCCAACGTTTTTTATACTGTAGACCAATGCCATTAAGCAAGGTGTCTATGGGCCACAGGTTGGGAACCCCTGCTCCAAAGACAGTTGTGCATGAAAATCCCAGGAGATCAGTAGTTTCTGTGGTACTGAAACCACCCCCATCTAACACCATCAAGCATCTCACAGTCAAAGTCGTTTAGATCATATTTTCCCCCATTCTGATGTTTGGTCTGAACAGCAACTGAACCTCTTGATTATGTCTACATACTTTAATGCATTGGGCTGCTGCCACATGTTTGGTTGATTAGATATTTGTATTAACAAGCAGCTGTACCCAATAAAGTGGCCACTGACCAGCCACTGTTTAACCAGCCTTCTGTGTGAGGCATTGCAAGTTCCTTAAGTGTAAAATCCTTTGGGCTGGTTCCTACCGTCAGTGACAAAGCTGCTCACAGGGATCCACTTATCTTTGTGGGGTAGGATTCAGTTTATCTCTCATCAGTCACTGTCAGATGTCAACTTTGAATCATCACTGTCATCAGCAACAGTGATATCATCACTGAATTGCCAATCACATTGTACAGATGCCAGACCGGCATAAATAAAACGTTATATATTTTCAACATTTTAAACATTTTTATAGAGAGCAAAATTTTTAAAAATAATGCGTTCATATGGAATTAAGATGATCGATTAGCTTCATTTGTCACTTGTGCATCGAAAAATTCAGTGAAGCATGTCTTTGCATCATTGCTTTACAGTACAGGTGACTCGGGTTTCAACTCCCGGCGCTGTCTGTAAGGAGTTTGTACGCTCTCCTCATGACTGCCTGGCCTGGGTTTCCTCTGGGTGTTGCAATTTCCTCCCACAGTCCAAAGACGTACTGGTTGGTAGATTAATTAGTGATTATAAATTGTTCTGTGATTAGCTTGGGTTCAATCGGGGGATTGTTGGTGGCGCTGCACAAAGGGCCGGAATGGCCTATTCCGCGCTGTAGCTCAATAAATTTATTATCAATTACGCAAATCACATGCAACCTCAAGATTCTTTTCTTCCAGGCAGCCACAGGAAAACAAAGAAATAACTAGAATCTATGAAAAACCAAAGACCAATACACATCCAATGTGCAAAGAGGACTAATCATATAAATTGTATAAGAGGTAAATAACTCTTTGTTTATTAGTCTGAACATGTGCTGGGGCAGCTCGTAAGTGTCACCACGCCTCCGGTGCCAACATTACCTGGAGACAACTTACTAACCCTTACTGATCCATATGTGGGTGGAAACACACTCTGTCACAGGGAGAGCAGACAAACTCCTTACTGACGACGACAGGAATTGAACCCCAATCGCTTGTGCTGTAAAGTGTTTATGCCAGCCACTACACTACTGTGCTGCCCTCAGATGGAAACCTAACCATCATTAGTTGAGCTTTTAAGAATGAGCTAAGTTTTTTTATTACTTAAAGAAAATTATGTGATTTTAGATCATTATCTGTGGAATAACTGCAAACATATAGAAACTATTTTTAGAGCTGCAGCATTTGCTAAATTGAAATTGTAGCTTTGCAGACACTCAAATCTCATTTACACCTTGTGTTACAGCTGAGAAAATTGTTCCTAAAAACTTCAATTAATATACACAGATTATGCAGGTAAAACAAGGAGATACACATTTGATCAGCAACACTAATAACAATTTCTAGATTATTATGCCTAACAGCATACATTTCCCAAATTTCACCATTAGATGGCTTCCTCTCTCACCATTATCTCTCCCATTATCTCTCTCAGGTCAGCCTATTCCCTTCTGTGGCTTGTTGATCATGTCACATCCCTGATGTAGCTCCCCCACCCACACAGCTTTCCCCTCACCTGATCTCACCTATCACCTGCCAGTTCATATTCCTTGCCCTCCCTTCCATCTTCTTATTCTGGCTTCTTTCCCCTTCCATTCCAATCCCGATGAAGTGTCTTGGCCTGAAATATCAACTGTTTATTCCTGTCCATAGATGCCATCTGACCTGCTGAGTTCCTCCAGCAATTTGTGCGTGTTGCCTGGAATTGCTATGGTGCATTTCTAATGCCGAAAATGTTCTCTTTTACGACTTGTGGCAATGCATTGGAACGTTCTCCCTTTTAATCTACTTTAGTGCCTTGCTGAATTCTTTGCTTCCTTCATCCATGGTCAGGCATTCCATTGGATAAGTATCTTACCTTCTTTATCATTGGTGTTGAAAAATAAGCAGCAATAGTCAGTTTGTATTTATAACCATCTTAACTGTCTTCAAGGAATTAAAACTCCACCACAAACTGTGGGGATAGAATGGTTTGCTGGCTGGGTTGGAGGGAGTTGGCAAGCTCATTTTCCTGACAAATACTTCAGGTTTTAGAAAGATCAGTACTTTATTGATCCCAAGGGCAATTGTCACAGTAGCATTTCAAGTGCACAGATATACAAATATTAGAAGAGAAGTAAGAATGAATAAAAATAACTTACCTTAAGATGTACAAGATTTACAAGTCAAAGATTACAAGAGCCCGATGGCCGAAAGTAAGAATGACCTCATATGGCACTTTTGAACAACAATTTGGCAGCTACCTTCATCATTCTTTTCTAAGGCAGTCCACAAATCACCAAGGTTGTTTTTATCTGGTGGGACTCCGAGGGAATTGGAATTTACAGGAAGACAATTGATTTTCAACCATCGAACAAGACAGGTAATATCAAATCAGTAGACAATTAAGTATCCCTCACAAACTTCTCATCCATAAAAATTCTATCTTTTCAAATTTTTAATTTTTTTTTATTCAGAGATACAAAACAGTAAAAGGCCCTTCCACCCAATAGACCTGCACAGCCCAGTTACACTTATGTGATCAAGTAACCTACTAACCCATACATCTTTGGAATGTGGGAGGAAACTGGAACCCTCTGAGGAAACCTACATGTCACAGAGATAATATAGAAAATCCTTGCAGAGAGTGGCAGGAATTGAACCCGCGTCATTGGTACTGTCATAGCATTACACTAATGGCTGCAGTATGGTGCCACCCATCCTCCGTAGACCATTAATGAAAAAAAAACAGAGAGCATGCCCCTATATTATGATGCTTGGATACCACAGGAAAATCTTCATCCCCAATATTACTTGCAGCTTTAGAAATTCAGGGTGAATGATCTCAGTGTAAAGAGTTCATGCCTTGAACCAGACTGGTAAACCACCTAGTAGTAGCAAAACTCTTGAGACTTAGCATCTCAATATCTGTTCTGGTTCTAAGTTACTTCCTCTACCTTCAAGGAATATGCACAATGGATGTTCTCCCAAAAGATGTTCCCTTCAGTTGATCATGGATATTGGATGAGAGAGCAGACAGGAAGGGATCAATGGCTTACTCTTGCTTATATTTCTTAAAGAATTTGGGGCCTATACCCCTGAGGAGGTTGGAACTCTATTTAGAACATAGAATAGTTCAGCATAGTACAGCAGAAACACTAGATTTTGCAAATGCTGGAAATCTAGATAACTGAACACAGGTCAGGCAGAGGAGATGAATAAACAGCTGATGTTTCGGGCTAAGACCATTCATCAGGACTGCACAGTACCTCAGTGGACTTCAGCCCATGAATCAAGAACTTATCAACCTCCATTTTAACTATAGCAAATGTCATGGCCTCCTGAGACTTCTACAGCAATAAATTACACAGATTCGCCACTCTCTGCATAAAGAAATCCCTCCTCATCTCTGTTCTAAAGGGATGTCCTTGTATTCTGAGGCTATGCACTCTGGTCCTCAATTTTCCCCCTAATGGAAACATCCTTTGCATGTCCACTCTATCTAGGCCTTTCAATATTTGATAGGTTTCAATATGGCCCCACTCATTCTTCTAAACTCCAGTGAGCACAGGCCCAGAACAATCAAGCTCTTCTCATACATTAATCCTCTCATATTTTTAAATCCTATTCTTGTAAGGTGTTGCTAACTGTCAGCTTTGATGCTCTGCAGGCATTGTTGTTGTGTTACCACCCTTGTAATGCAAAGTCTAAGATCATGAGTTAAAATCTCATCAAAGCAAATGTTAACTTCAGAAACTAAAGTAAACTTGATATCAACACATTTTTTCTTTAATGGCGATTCTAAAAATAACAATTTAAAGTTCAAACATCAAAATACATTTATTATTGAAATACATATATGCCACTATATACATCCCTGAGATTCTTGCCGGCATACACAGTAAATCCAAGAAACACAATATAATCAATGAAAGGCCACACCCAGCAGGACGGACAAACAGTCAACATGCAAAGGACAACAAACAGTACAAATAAAAAGAAAGACAAGAACGTAATAATAATGAATAAATAAGCAAGATATGTTGAGAACATGACATGAATAATCCTTGAAAGTAAGTCCATAGGCTATAGCAACAGCTCAGTGATGGGGCGAGTGAAGTTGAGTGAATTCATCCCCACTGGTTCAAAAGCCTGATGGTGAGAGGTAGTAACTGTTCGTGGACCTGGGGGTGTGAGTCCTGAGGCACCTGTACCTTCTTCCTGATGGCACCAGTGAGAAGAGAGCACGGCCTGGATGGTGGGGGTGTCCTTGATAATGGATACTGCCTTCCTGCGACAGCACTCTGAGTAGATGTACTCAATGGTGGGAAGTGCTTTACCCCCGATGGACTGGGCCGTATCCATTACTTTTTTATGATGTTTCGATCAAAGTATTTCCATTCCAGGCTGTGATGCAGCCAGTCAATATACTCTCCACCACACATCTATAGAAGTTTGTCAAGGTTTTAGATGTCATGCTGAATCTTTGCAAACTCCTAAGGAGGTAGAAGCACTGCTGTGCTTTCTTCATAATGGCACTAAGCTGCTGGACTTTTGAAATGATAACATTGAAGAATTTAAAGTTAATGACCCTCGCCATCTCTGATCCCCTGATGAGGACTGGCTCATGGGCCTCCAATTTCTTCCAGCTGAGGTCAATAATCAGATCCTTGGTCTTGCTGAATTGAGTGAGAGGTTGTTGTTGTGGCACCACGCGTGCAGATTTTGACTCTCCCTCCTATATGCTGGACTTGATTCAGCAAACGTTGATCAATTACAGTGATCAGCAAACTCAAATATGCCTTTGGAGCTGTGGTCAGCCTCTCAGTCATAAGTATAAAGTGAATAGAGCAGGGGGCTAAGCACACAGCCTTGAGATGCATCTGTGCTGATAAAGATTGTGGAGGAGATGTTTTTGCCAATTCCAACTGACTGGGATCTGCAAGTGAGGAAATCGAGGATCAAATTGCACAAGAAAGTATTGAGGCCAAGGTCTTGAAGCTTATTGAATAGTTTTCAGTTGATTACGGTATTAAATGCTACAGTTGCACTTGAAGATCATCCTGATGTATGCATCTTCACCATTGAGATGTTCCAGGGTTGAAGGAAGAGCCAATGAAATGGCATCTGCTGTAGACCTGTTGTGATGGTAGGGATATTTAAGTGGATCCAAATCATCCGATGGTCAGCCAGTTGATCAGCTCAGGTCTCTAGTACTCGGCCAAGTACCCGATCTTGGTCGGATGCTTTCCCTGGGCTTATCCTTGAGTTTGTGACAATGAAGGGACTTGGTCCACAATAACCTTCTGGGAGGAAAATCTGCTTTCTTACCCTGTTTGGCCTGAGTCACATCGATGTAATTAAGTATTATCCACCCTCTGGATTGGACAAACATGTGGTTGGTTAATAGACTCCAATCTTCGCCCACGTGAGAAAAGCTAACTATATTGCAGGTCAATGAAATTAAGATACTCTCCACAACCAAAAAAGACAAAGTTAAACTTTCAAGATTCAAGTTTATTTACCATGTTCATATCAAAACATCCAGTGAATTGCATTGTTTGCATTAACAACCAACGTACCTAAAGGTGGGCTGGGGCAAGTGTCACCACACAGTCTGGTGCCAACATATTATGCCCACAATGCTCAGTGGAACAACAGAGAGCACAGCAAAACAGAACACAACAAAACAGTCCCTTTCTCCCCTCCCACCCATACACCTACCTAGTTCTCAAATCCCAAGATAGTTTGATTCCTTTGGCCCCTAGCCTCCAGCGGACAAGGATTCAGACGCGAACATGGAGACATTAGGCCTTCAACTACCCCAGTGGTCAAAGAGTTCACAAGTTTCACATTGGGAAACCAAGACTATCAACGTTGAGTTCAATACAAATCACAAATCTTGCTCTCACTTGCATGTGCACTGGATGAATGGAATTGGATACGTCCATGTTGAAATGCTTGTGTGCTGTCGCTGATTAAGTTTGCACACAGTTGTACGGCTGAACTGTTAAGCACCGTCTTAAACCCTTAACAGTGTCTTTGGGAAAGAGAAGAGTGTTGGGATAGGATGCCGCAAAAAAAAAGATTAAGCTGACTAACTTTATTGGTCGCATGTTTAAAGTTCAAAGTCAATTTATTATCAAAGTACATATTTGTTACAATATACAAATCTGAGATTAATTTTCTTCCAGACGTACTCAATAAATCTAGAATAGAATAATAACCATAGTAGAATCAATGAAAGACAGCACCAATTTGGGTGTTCAACCCGTGTGCAAAAGACCAAACTGTGCAAATACAAAATGAAAGAAATAATAAAAATAAATTATCAATAAATATCAAGAACACGAGATGAAGAGTCCTTAAAAGTGAGTCTATAGGTTGTGGGGGCATTTTAATGATGAAGTGAACTTGAGTGATGTTCTCTCCTTTGGTTCAATAGCCTGATGGTTGAGGGGTAATAACAATTCTGGATCATGTACAACGCAACATACTGTACAGTCAAATGTGACCTTTTGCATCAACGATCAACACTGTTCAAGGGTTATCCTGGGCACAGTATGCAATTGGCGCCTTGCTTCCAGCACCAACGTAGCAAGATCACATCATACCAACCTTACCTGGTACGTCTTTGAAAGATGGGAGGATACAGGAGAATCAGAATCAAAATCAGGTTTATTATCACTGACATATGTTGTTAAATTAGTTGTTTTTGCATCAGAAATACACTGTAATACACAAAAACCAATAAATTACCCTAAGAAATATTTTTTGAAAAGTTAAATTAAGTAAGTAGTGCAAAAATAGTGAGGTGGCGTTTATGGGCTGGTTCATTGTTTATTCAGAAATGTTGGAGGGGAAGAAACTGTTCCTAAAAATTTGATTATGTGTCTTGCGCCCAGAGGAAACCCACACAGTTACAGGGTGAACATACAAACTCCTTACAGACAGGGGCAGGGATCGAACTCTGATCGGTGATCACGGGCTCTGTAAACAATTGCACTGATCACTACTCTCCTGTGTTGACCATAAACTGCACAGTTCCCTTGAAAATCTATACATGAACCAATAAATTGTAATTCTTAATCCTTTCAATAGAGGGCGCCTGAGCTTTAAATACAAAGGGATGAACAGGCACTAAAATTCAACACTAAACAATGTGCCTGCTCCTTTTTATTTCTATAAGGTTAAATTGCAGCTAAGAACAATTTGTTCTTCCTTTGCTACAACTTTATTTTCAACTAAAATGTCCCCTGTGATCGTTCTAAGTGATCTCGTAACTTCCAAGTGTCTCATAAGCATTGAATTGCAATATGGTTTTTAAAATTAAATGGCTTAAGATCTATTAAATTGTAAATCCACTTTTGCAAAGCACTGTGGACCAAATAATAATGGATACAATCCATTTTCACATACTTTTCCATGGTTATTTCCAAATTGTTCATAACACTCGATGAAATAGAACATAGAAAAAAGAACAGTACAGCACAGTACAGGCCCTTTGGCCCACAATATTGTGCCGACCTTTTAAACTACTCCAAGATCAATCTAACCCTTCCCTCCTGCGCAATCCTCCATTTTTCTTTCATTCATGTATCTATGTTAAGAGTATCTTGAATATCTTTAATGTATCTGCCTCTAGCAACACCTCTTGTCAGTGCGTTTCACCCACCCACAACTCTGTGAAAAAACTACCCTCGGACATTGCCCATGTACTTTCCTCTAATCACCTTAAAAAAAAGTCTCTCATATTGCTTCCTTGGGAAAATGGTGATGTCCACCTGAACTATACCTCTTACTTTAAACACCTCTGTAAAGTTGCCTGTCGTTCTCCTTCACTTCAAAGGGAAAAGCTCTAGCTCACTCTACCTATCCTGATAAAACATACTCCCCAACCCAGGCAGCATCCTGGTAAATATCCTTTGCGTCCGTTATAAGGCTTCCACGTTCTTCCTATAATGAGATGACCAGGACTGTACACAATATTCCATGTGTGGTATAACCAGTTGTATTGAGCTGTAACATTGACACTTGGCTCTGCAACTCGATCCCCTGACTAACGAAGGCTGACACACCATACTCCTCGTTAACCAGCCTATCAACTTGCAGAATGTGCTACATGTGATAAAAATTTCATTAGTAGTCACACTACTTAGTCCTTTTGGAAAGGGAAAACTCTAGGAGGGAGTCTCAGTCCTCACGTTGTCAAGATAGACAATATTTAGAACTTTGTGTTCGTGGGCTTCTTGTAATTCAAAGAAGAGGTGGGGATTGATATTCCCAATGTTTGACAAAGCTACAACACTGCAGCAGAAGCATGCAGTGGAGTCATTAGTACAACGCATTACAGCGCGCCTGCTGTAAGAATGGGGCTCAAATCCCGCTGCTGTCGGTAAGAAGTTTGCATGTTCTCCAGGTGACCTCCAGGTGCTCTGGTTTCCTCCCACATTCCAAAGACGTACGACTTAGGGTTACTAAGTTTTTGGGCATCTTACATTGGCACCAGAAGTGTGGCAACATTCGCAGGCTACCTCCAGAACATCCCTGATGCAACAAATGCATTTCACTGCACAGTTTGGTGTACATGTGGTAAATAAAGCTAATGCTTATAAAGCTAATCTCACTATTAACAATGCAGACCAGTAAGGAATTATGGCCTTGACGATAGGAATCAGAATCAGGCTTATTATCACCAGCATGTGTCATGAAGCTGCAGTACAATGCACTACTTGATAATATAGAAAGAAAAAAAAAGTATATATATTTATATTAAAAAAGTATATATATTTATATTAAATAGTTACATTAAAAATAGAGCAAAACAGAAATAATATATAAAGAAGTGTGGCAGTGTCCAAGGGTTCAATGTCCATTTAGGAATCGGGCGGCAGAGCGGAAGAAACATAGAAAATGGAAACACAGAAAAGCTACAGCACAATACAGGCCCTTCAGCCCACAATGCTGTGCCGAACATGTACTTACTTTAGAAATTACCTAGGGTTACCCATAGCCGTCTATTTTTCTAAACTCCATGTACCTATCCAGGAGTCTCTTAAAAGAAGCTGTTGCTGAATCACTGAGTGTGTGCCTTCAGGCTTCTGTACCTCCTTTCTGACAGTAACAAGGAGAAGACGGCATGTCCTGGGCAATGGAGGTCCTTAATGATGGATGCATCCTTTCTGAGACACCGCTACCTGAAGATGTTTGGGTACTTTGTAGGCTAGTACCCAAGATGGAGCTGACTAGATTTACATCCTTCTGCAGCTTCTTTCGGTCCTGTGTAGTAGCCCCTCCATACCAGACAGTGATGCAGCCTGTCAGAATGCTCTCCACGGTACAACTATAGAAGTTTTTGAGTATATTTGTTGACATACCAGATCCCTTCAAACTCCTAATGAAATATAGCGGCTGTCTTGCCTTCTTCACAGCTGCATCGATATGTTAGGACCAGGTTAGAACCCCAGAGATCTTGATTCCCAGGATTGGAAAAGATTAAACATAATTGGGAGAGAAAACAAAATACTGGTAGATGTATTAATTGGGGTGGTAAAAAGTGACAACTGATCTTAACCTCAGGCACTAGAAAGTTGTATTAAGAATTTGCATGCTTGAGATTATAAAATAAATAGACAAAAATTCGTAAGTATTTCAAAGAAGATGCACACACAGTTATCTCATATATTGTATTAAACTCATTCCTGGAAGCTCTTACATCTGTAACATACTGTAATACACTCAGTGGCCACTTTATTATGTACATCTGTACACCTGCTTGTTAATGTAAATATCTAATCAATCATCTAGCAGCAACTCAATTCATTAAAGCATGCAGACATGGTCAAGGGCTTCAGCTATTGTTCAAAAATGTGACCTATAAGTGGCTTTGATCATGGAATGATTGTTGGTGCCAGATTGGTGGTTTGAGTATTTCAGAAACCGCTGATCTCTTTGGATTTTCACATACAACAGTCTCCAGAGTTTACAGGAGAATGGTGAGCATCAAAATAAAAATACATCCACTGAGTGTATATCATACATTAAATGAAAAGTTTCTAATCTTGGACCTCTGTACCTCCCTTTGCAACTAGCTCCTTGACTTCCTCATGAGGAGACTACAGTCAGTGCAACTCAGTGATAATACTTCTCTCTCTCAATCAGCACCTCAATGATTTCTACTTAGCCCACTGTTCTACTCTCTATATAACTGTGTTACTTAAGCACAGTTCAAATGCAATTCAGAAGTTCACAGATGACATCACTGTTGGTAAAACCTGAAATGGAGGTGAGGAAATGAGATAGATCGACTGTTTGAATGGTGTCATAGCAACAACTTTGAGTCCAATGTCATGAAGATCAAAGAATTGATTGTGGATTTCAGGAAGGGTAAGTCAGGACAACGCACACCAGGCCTCATTATGGAGTCAACATGGAGCAGTTTTCAGCTCCTGGGCATGAACAGATCAGATGATCTATCCTGGTCCCAACATATTACTGTAATCATGAAGAAGGCAAGCCAGTGTGCCTACTACATTTAGGGTTTGAAAATACTTTGTATGTCACCAAGGATTCTTGAAAATTATTACAGAATGTATGGTGGCTGGTCATGTCATTTATTACATCTATAACTCAATTGTTTCTAGATCTGCTGAAGAGCCAACTGATCAGTAGATGATACAGTTAATATTGGCCTGGGCTTCAGAGTATAAAACCTTGACTCCCCAGGGACATGGCAGAATTCTCTTTGTTGATTTCAGTTCAGCCTTCAATACCATCTTTGAGCTTCAACAAGAGAAACTTCATGAACTTAACATACCAGGTCCCATTGGCAGGTGGATCACAAACTTCCTCAAAGACAGGCAGCACAATGTGAGACTAGGCATCCCTCTCAGTCAGCAATAGTGGACCACAGGGTATGCTCTGACCCTTCTCATATTTTCTTGATACACTAATGACTGCGTCTCCAAAGATCCATCAGTAAAACTCATAAGGTGGTCATCACTATCATTGGACTAATCACCAGAGGCAACAAATCAATGTACCACCAGGAGGTAAACAAACTCGTGACCTGGAGCAATTTGGAGCTCTCAAACTCATGGAGTGCCTATTACCGTCAGGAGAAATGTGTCTCCTCTCCACCTGCTCATCTTCAACAGCTCTGCAATTCGCTGGGCATCCAATCAAACAGAGAGTATTCCCTCATGTTGTTGACGTGTGCTATTTGGATAGTGGGAAGACCAAGGAAATCAGAGGATCGATACTTCTCACAGGACGTCATGTCTCTGATCTGGCCTTTTAGTGATGGTATGTGGCTATTCCAGTTGTGTTCTGGTCATAGATAAATATTCAGATTACGATAATGAATAGTTTAAAGAAGATATTGCCATTGGGTGTGACTCTGCTTCTTCTCCTTAAGCCCATCACCCTTACTGGGGCATAGGCCACTGACAGCAGCTCACCTGAGACATCTGTCCTGGGCCAGTTTTCCAAGCTGTCTCCTGATGTAGCCCATTATATGTCTTCCTTCCTCTCCCAGGGATGAGGTCCTTGGAGCTTCTGTTGGCATTTCTGAGGTCTAGGTTTTTATGGGATAGGCTAACCCAATGCCCAACCCTGCTCCTTTCGCATCCGGGCTTGCAACCGTCTATTACAGAGAAAATTATCTTTGCTTTATTATTGTCAGATATATCAAGATACAATGAAATGCTTATCCTGAACTATGTTCACACAGATCATAGCATTACACAGTGCGTTGAGGCAGAACAAGATTAAACAATAGCAATAAGAAATTAAGCATAATAGCTGCAGAGAAACCTCAGTGCAGATAGATAATAAAGTTCAAGATAAATAATGAGGTCGATTGTGAGGTCAAGAATCTACCTTACTTTACTAGGGAAGTGGAGAACTGCATTGGCAAAGGAAGGCCATCAGACTTGGTTGAGATTCTCAGTGACTTGTTGAGCAGTTGAAAATAGTATTGGACATTGTCAGCTGCCATCCCTTCTTCTGACGTGAAGGATGAAAGAGCCGAAGTGCCTGGGACTGTGTCCTGCGTGACTCCTGCAGTGATATCCCGAAGCTAGGGTGCTCGTGCTCCAACAGCCTCAACCATCTTCCTTCGCAAGAGTTATGACTCCAACCAGTCCGGTGTGTTTCTCCTGATACTATTAACTTCTGGGTAGCGGGGTGGAGATATTACCAATGTCACATGACAAAATGATAATAATGAATGTTACAGCAGTTCTGACAAAACAGAAATAGCAAGTTACTGAATTGTCTAATTCAATATTAAGTCCAGAAGGTTCGGAAAATGTAATTGAAAAAAAACTTAATGGTATCCACTTTGATATTATTGACTAGCTTATCTTCATAAGTCATCTTTTAAAATGTCCCCAATCGTCTAACCGCACTAATTTTTACTCTATTATATGCCTCTTTTTTCCTTTGGCTTTGAATTCCCTTGTCAGCCACGGTTGCATCATCCTGCCTTCTTCTTCTTTGGGAAATATTTATCGTGCGCCTACCGAATTGCTGTCGTAAACTCCAGCCATTGCTGCTCTGCCTTCATTCCTGATAGTGTCCTTTCCAATCAACTTTGGCCAACTTTTTCTCATGCCTCAGTAATTCCCTTTATCCCACTGTAATACTGATACATTTGACTTTAGCTTCTCGCTTTCAAATTGTGGGGTGAATTCTATCATATTGTGATCACTGTCTTCTGAGGTCCCTTTACCTTAAACTTCCTAACCAAAACCAATCCAGAACAGCTGATAGCCTAAGTAGGCTCAATTACAAGGTATTTTTGCTCAGTAAAAAGCATCTCCCTTTAGAAGCCAAAGCAGAGGGAGTGGGTTAAAACTGGCCAGCTCATTCATTAGTGACATTTAAAGAGCAAATATGAGGCATTATGGAGTATATCTGTCTATGTTAGTTATGTTGATGCCTTCAAGGCAAGCTGAAAATCTGATATGTTTGCAACAACCTTCAATAATGGTAATATTTTTACCATGATTCCGTAGAGAGAGACTAAGAAAAGCAAACAAAATAATGATTGTAATAAAACAAAAGAGAAGTGATGACATACAATGTTTTCTTGGACTTGACATGACATACTGTATCTACATGAAATGGCTTGCAAGTCATTAAATTAGGATCCCATCAGGCTTTGATGTCTGATAAATAGTCTTACACATGTGTGTCTCTGGTGAAATGCAATACAATCTCATAACTGTCAACATAATGTACTGTTAAAGGAATGTAGTAAAAAGTTAATTTCTGAAAAACTACCATTCACAGTCAAAATAATGTCATTTCAAACAGTGAGGAATCTGGTTATAGAAAATATTTCATTATTGCCAATGTAACATGTACTAGCATATTCTTGAATCGTGTTTTAGTTGGCTTTCTATTTTCATTTATTGTAATTGAGATTATACACGCAGTGGCTACTTTATTAGGTACAGGAGATTCCTAATAAATTTGCCACTGAGTGTACTTCTATATCTTTGTGGTATATTGCTGCAGA
Source organism: Hypanus sabinus (assembly GCF_030144855.1). NCBI lineage: Eukaryota > Metazoa > Chordata > Chondrichthyes > Myliobatiformes > Dasyatidae > Hypanus > Hypanus sabinus. The sequence goes on from NC_082719.1 coordinate 95,023,379, forward strand.
AGCCCATCCATTTCCACGTTTGATGTGTTGTGTGTTCAGAGATGTTCTTCTGCACAGCACTTTTGTAACATGTGTTTATTTGAGTTATATAACATTCCTGTCAACTTTAACCCATCTGGTCACTCTCCTCTGTCAAGTCAAGTCAAGTTTATTGTCATTTCGACTATAGACCGCTGGTACAGCACACAGTAAAAATGAAAAAACATTCCTCCAGGACTCTGGTGCTACATGAAACAAAACAAAACTACACTAGACTATGTGAGACAGCACAAGGCTACACTAGACTATGTAAAACAACATAAAAACTGCACTAGACTACACACCTGCACTCTCTCATTAATAAGACCATGAGAAAATATGATATAAGAGCAGATTTAGGCCATTTGGCCCATTGAGTCTGCTCCGCCATTTCATCATGGCTGATCCAATATTCCTTTCAGTCCCAATCTCCTGTCTTCTCCTTATATCCTTTCACGCCCTGACCATTCAAGGATCTATTTATCTCTGCCTTAAATATACATAAAGACTTGGCCTTCACAATTTCCTGTGGCAAAGAATTCCACAGATTCACTACTCCCTGGCTAAAGAAATTCCTCCTCATCTCCATTCTAAAAGGACGCCCTTCTATTCTGAGGCTGTGTCCTCTAGTCTTAGACTCTTTCACCTCAGGAAACATGCTTTCCACATCCATTCTATCAAGGTCTTACACCATTCGATAGGTTTCAATGAGGTCACCCCTCATTCTTCTGAATTCTAGTGAATACAGCCCATGAGCCATCAAACACTCTTCATATGATGAGCCATTCAATCCTGGAATTATTTTTGTGAACCTCCTTTGAACCCTCTCCAGTTTCAGCTCATCCTTTCTAAGATAAGAGGCCCAAACCTGCTCACAATACTCCAAGTGAGGCCTCACCAGTGCTTTATAAGGTCTCAACATTACATTCTTGTGTTTATATTCTAGTCCTTTTGAAATGAATGCTAACATTGCATTTGCCTTCCTCACCACAGATTCAAGTTGCAAATTAACCTTTAGGGAATCCTGCACAAGGACTCACAAGCCCCTTTGAGCCTTTTGTATTTTCGCTCCATATAGAAAATTGTCAACTCTTTAATCTTTTCTGCTGAAGTGCATGACCATACACTTCCCAACATTGTATTCCATCTGCCACTTCTTTGCCCATTCTAAGTCCTTCTGTAGCCTTCCTAATTCTTCAAGACTAAGTGCCCTCCATATATCTTCATATCATCTGCAAAGTTTATAATAAATCCATTAACTCCATCATCAAAATCATTGGCATATAACGTAAAAAGAATCAGTTCCAACACAGACCCGTGTGGAGCACCCTTAGTCACCGTAACCAATCAGAAAAGGTTCCCTTTATTCCCCCTCTTTATCTCCTACCTATCAGCCACTGCTTTGTCCATGCTGGAATCTTCCCTGTATTACTACATGCTCGTAGCTTATTAAACAGCATCATATGCAGCATTTTGTCAAAGGCCGTCTGAAAATCCAAATACACAACCTCAATGATTCTCCTTTGACTACCCTGCTTGTTATTTCTTTGAAGAGTTCCAATAGATTTGTCAGGCAAGATTTTTCCTTGAGGAAACTATGCTGACTACAGTCTATTTCATCATGTGCTTTCAAATACACCAAAACCACATCCTGAACAATTGACTGCAACATCTTCCCAACCACTGAGATCAAGCTAACTAGCCTATGTTTTTTTTCTTCTGCCTCTCTCCCTTCTTGAAGAGTGAAGCGACATTTGTGATTTTCCAGTGTTCTGGAACCATTCCAGAATCTAGTGATTCATAAAAGATCATTACTAATGCCTCCACAATCTCTTCAGCCACCTCTTTCAGAATCCTGGGGTGTACACCATCTGGTCTGGGTGACTTATCTACCTTCAGACCTTTTAGTTTCCCAAGAACCTTCTATCTAGTAATGGTAATATTCCACACTTCATGTCCCCTGACATCTGGAACTTCCACCGTACTGCTAGTGTCTTTCACAATGAAGACTAATGCAAAATACTTAGTCAGTTTGTTTGCCATTTCCTTGTCCCCCATTATTATCTCCGCAGCGTCGTTTTCCGATGGTCTGATATCAACACCTGCCTTTCCTTTACACTTTATGTATCTGAAGAAACTTTTGGTATCTTCTTTCATATTATTGGCTATCTTACTTTAGTATTCCATCTGGACCTTATTAATGACTTTTTTAGTTATCTTCTGCTGATATTTAGAAATTTTCCAATCGTCCAACTTCCCACTAATTTTTGCTCTATTATATGCACTACTTTTGGCTTTTATGTTGGCTTTGAATTCTTATGTTAGCCACAGTTTTGTCATCTTACCTTTAGAATACTTCTTCCTCTTTGGGATGTAAATATCTTGTGTCTTACAAATATCTTCCAGAAATTCCAGCCATTGCTGCTCTGCTGTCAACCCTGCCAATGTTCTTTTTTAGTCCGTTTAGACCAGCTCCTCTCTCATACCTCTGTAATTTCCTTTACTCCACTGTAATACTGATATTGTACATCTGACTTTAGTTCCTATCTTCTCAAATTTCAGGGTGAATTTGATCATATTATGATCACTTACTCCTAAGGGTTCTTTTGCCTTAAGCTCTCTAATCAATTCTGGTTCATTGCACAACACCCAGTCCAGAATAGCAGATCTCCTAGTGGCCTCAACCATGAGCTACACTAAAAAGCTATCTTGTAGACATTCTAGAAATTCCCCTTTTAAATCCTACACACAGCTGATTTTCTCAACCTACCGACATACTGAAATGCTCCATGACTATTGTAACATTGCCCGTTTGCCATGCATTTTCTATCTCCCATTGTAATTTGTAGACCACATCCTTACTACTGTTTGGGAGTCTATATACAACTCCTAAACTCCTTTCAGGGTTTTTTTACTCTTGCAGTTCCTTAGTTCCATAGTTCTATCCACAACGATTCAACACCTTCTTACCATTGTCACCTCTTCCTAATGATTTGATTTCATCTTTGAACCAATGAAGCAATGCGTTCTCCTCTGCCTTCCTCCCTGTCCTTCAGTCCTGTATTCACCTTTTCAATTTTGTCCACCTTTTACATTGCAACTTCAGCCTATTGACTGCAATTTTGCCCTACCACCAGCCTCTACTACTACACATTACTTCTATTTGTAAACCAGCTACCTCATCTTCAGCATTATCACTCCGGTCCCCATCCCCTGCCAAATTAGTTTTCTAATTAGTTTAATGCCCCTCCAAGGTGTTTTTGTTCACAGAACTGCCACTCACTGGATTTTTTTTTTGCTTTTCACACCACTTTTTGCAAACTCTAGAGATTGTTGTGCATGAAAATTCCAAATCGCAAATTTTTTAGATACTCAAACCACCCCATCTGGCACCAACGATCATCCACAATCAAAACCACTTGGACCACATTCCTTCCCCACTCAAATGTTTGGACTAAACAACAACTGAACCTCTTGACCACATCTGCATGCTTTTATGCATTGAGTTGCTGCCACATGATCTGGCTGATTAGATATTTGCATTAATGAGTAGGTGTACAGCTGTACCTAATAAAGTGGGCATTAAGTGCAAGCACTCCCAAACCGTGAATGAGCTAATGTCCATTAAGCAAGCGATTTTTTGGAGTCAAGCTTAGGCAACATACTTTCCATTAATGCAAAGTAGTTGTAGCTTTATGTAGTCATGCTAACTATTCTATAATTTCTTTTCTGCTGCCTTCCTTCTTTCTTAAAGAGTGGATTGACACGTGCAGTTTTCTTTTCCTGTGGTCTCATGCCAGAGTCCAATGATTTTTGAAAGATCATTGCTAATGCCTCCAAAATCTCTACTGCTACCTCTTTCAGAACCCTAGGGTGCAGTTGATCAGATCCGAGTGACTTTATGCACCTTTAGGTCTTTCAGCTTTTTGAGCACCTTCCCCCTTGTAATAGTAACTGTACTCTCTTCTCTTCCCTCACACCCTTCAACACTTGGCACACTGCTAGTGTCTTCCACAGTGAAGACTGAGGCAAAATACCCATTTAGTTCATCTGCCATCTCCTTGTCTGCCGTTATTATTTCTCCTGCCTCATTTTCTAGTGGTTGTATATCCAGTCTCATCTCTCTTTTATGTTTTACATACTTGAAAAAGCTTTTACTATTCACTTTGATATTATTTGCTAGCTCGCTTTCGTATTTCACCTTCTCCCTTCTAATGATTGTTTCAGTTGCTCTCTGCAAGTTTTAAAAAAATTCCCAATCCTCTATCTTCCCACTAATTTTTGCTTTGTTGTAAGCCATTTCTTTTGCTTTTATAATAGCTTTGACTTCCCTTGTCAGCCATGGTTGTACTATTTTACTAGTTGAGTATTTCTTAATTTTTGGAATACACATGTCCTGCACCTTCCTCATTTTCCCAAGAAACAGACATCATTGCTGCTCTGCTGACATCCCTCCCAGCAGCTCCTTTCGATTTATTTTGGCTGACTCCTCTCTCATACAACAACACACACAAAATGCTGGTGGAACACAGCAGGCCAGGCAACATCTATAGGAGAAGTACTGTCAATGTTTCGGGCCAAGACCCTTCGTCAGGACTGAAACGTCAACAGTACTTCTCCTATAGATGCTGCCTGGCCTGCTGTGTTCCACCAGCATTTTGTGTGTGTTATTTGAATTTCCAGCATCTGCAGATTTCCTCGTATTTGTTCCTCTCTCATACCACTGTAATTTCCTTTACTCCACTGAAATACTGCTATGTCAGGCTTTACTTTCTCCCTATCAAACTTCAAGTTGAATTCAATCATATTGTGATCACTGCCTCCTAAGGTTTCCTTTATCTTAAGTTCCCTAATCCCCTTCAGTTCATATATAACACCTAATCCAATATAACTGATCCTCTAGTAGGCTCAACAACAAATGGCTTTACAAAGCCACCTCATATGAATTCAACAAATTAATTCTCTTGAGATCCATTAATAACCTGATTTCCCCAATCAACCTACATGTTGAAATGCCCATGACTAACATATCGTTGCCCTTTTGACATGCCTTTTCTATTTCCCATTGTGATCGGTGGTCCACATCCCAGCTATTGTTGGGAGGCCTGTATATAACTGCCATCAGGGAACTTATACCTCTACAGGTTCTTAACTTAATCTACAAGGATTCAGCATCTTCCAGTCCTAAGTCACATATTTCTACCGATTTGATTCCATTCTTTACCAGCAAAGCCAGGTCATCCCCTCTACCTACCTTCCCATCCCTCCAATACAATGTGTAACCTTGGACATTCAGCTGCCAACCACAACCATTCTTCAGCCATTATTCAGTGACAGCCGCAACATCATACCTGACAATCTGTACTAGTGCAACAAGATCACCTTATACACTGTGCATTGAGACATAACACTTTGAGTACTGTATTTGCTACCCTTTCTGATTCTGCATCCCCAATGCACTGATATTCAGCCTACTGGTTGCAACACTGTCCTATCACCTGCCTGTTCTTCCTTACAGTCTGACTGCACACCATCTTCGTTTTTTTTTACCATCTATCCTATCCTGAGTCCCGTCACTCTGGTTCTCACCCCCCCCCCTGTCAAATTAGTTTAAACCCTCCCCAACCGCTCAAACAAACCTGCCCGTGAGAATATTGGTCCCCTCGGGTTCAGGTGCAACCAGTCACTTTTGAACAGGTCATACCTCCCCCAGGAGAGATCTGAAGCCCCGACCCCTGTACCAGCTTCTCAGCCACACATTTATCTGCCAGATAATCCTGTTTTTGCCCTCACTTGTGCATGGCACAGGCAGTAATCCAGAAATTACTACCCAGGAGGTCCTGTTTCAGAGCTTTCTTCCTAGCTTTCTAAATTCTCTTTTCAAAGGAAGCTGTATCTAGAACTCCTGTTGCTGGAATAATAATAAAAATAGCTTCAAATGTTCAAAGTATATTTATTATTAAAGTATCTATGTGTCACCAAAATGAGATTCATTTTCTTGCAGGCGTTTACAGTAGAACAAAGAAATGCAATGAAAAACTACAGACAATGACTGGCAAACAACCAGTGTGCAAAAGAAGGCAACTGTGGAAATAAAATAAAGATAGTTAGATAAATAGACCACAACCTTATCATAGGGTTTGGAGGCTTGAGTGTCTTAAAGACCTGCAGAGTTACAGAGATGCTAGAAAGTTTGTGAATGTTGTAGAATTTTCTCTATTTCTCCATAAGTATGACCTAAGATGTAATCAAATCTTCATGTGAGTCCTAAAACTAATAAAGGGAAGCCAATTAAATAAATAACACAAAAAGTATTATACTTGTTCATTATTTGTTGAGGAAATGATCCAATAATACTTATTTTTGTTGGAAGATATTTGGGAACCTCTGGGGTAATGTCTTCTACAAAAGGTATTTGGAGTCAGGTGTTCTAATCAATAAGATGAGATTGGAGGTATGGGTTGTAGAGGTGCCCTGCCCTATTAAAAAGACTAACAAGGTCAGAGCCTGGTATTCTCAGGAAGGATCTGTTTATGTGCACCATGCCTCAATCAAAATAGCTTTCAGAGCACTTTAGAAGAATTGTGGAGGTGCATGAAGCTGGAAAAGGCTACAAAGAGTTTACAGAGAATGGTATGAAAAACAAAAAAGAAAACTTGCAATGAGTGGCAGTTCTGTAGACTAAAATGCATTGTTAATGAGAGAGGTCAAAGGAGAATGGCGAGACTGGTTCACACTGTCCAGAACGTGACAGTAACTGAAATGTTCACACATTACAACAGTGATGTGCAGAAGAGAATTTCTGAATGCACAACATATCAAACTTTAAAGTGGATGGCGTACAGCAGCAAAAGACCATGAACTTACACTCAGTCACTATTTTCTTAGGTACAGGAGTTACCTAATGTAGAAGCCACTGAGTGTCTATGTATAAAAAAGATGTTTTTCATATTCAAACTTGCAGTGGATTATCCACAAATAATCACAGTCTACGTCTTCCTGGCTTCAGAAGAAATATTGTTAAAACATTCTACATCCATGCAAATGTTAATGGAAGTCTCTCCATGTCTCTCAGTTCAATCAGTCCTTGGGCAATTACATTTAGTAAAACACCAATACAAACAGTCTTCTGCAAGATGACTTTTTAATCACAATTTAAACTCTTGAACCTTGACCACACGAGCAATTAACTGTTACTGTGTGTAAAAGTGAAGTTAATCATCTTTACAAAAAAATGTTCCACACCTTCAGTTTCCATTTTCTTTACAATGTGATCTATAGACTTAAATACTTAGCAAGTTATCATGGTAATTATCAGGTTTAAGTATACCAATTACTGGACAATAAATTCAGATAATTATACAAGTCTAAATGTTACAGAAATATTAATGATCAACTGAAAGCTCCTCTACAGGCAACTCATTTCCATCTGATTGAGCGAAATTTGTACAATTGGGTTTGAAATGATTAAATGTATGAAAGCAGTTCCACTTCACAGCTCAGAGAAATAAGAAACACATCTCCTTTGTTTGTCGTGCTGAAAACCTCAGAACTGATACAGAATTAATTTTGAATTAGTTTCATTATTTGTCATTCATTGAATCGTCAGAATGTCAACCGCTGATCTCATTACTTTGGACCTGTGGGTTTTCGTGAGCAGAAATGTGAACGTCACTGAGACACCATGGGAACTAGAGATAAGCTTAAAACTTTGAAAGTGCATATTGCACATTTTTACAACTATTTCCTTTATAATTTACAAGGTTAAACATGAAAGTTATCATCAGTCTTTCGTAGGTATATCACACAGTGTTTCATGCAGATGGAGTTTTGAAATTAAATATCTATTTTTTAGCATTATCTACCAAATATTATAATGTGTCTACCTTCCTCAGCTCAGCTCTGCCAAGGACTTATTTCCTCCAGATATAGTTCCAGCCAGTGGTTAGCATCAATGAAAATTCTTGTGAAGATTCTTTTCCATAGAACCATAGAACACTACAGCACAGTACAGGCCCAACACCATCCCTGGCAAGTCATTCCAGGCACTCACAACCCTCTGTGTAAAAAACTTACCCTTGATGTCTCCCCTAAACTTTCCTCCCTAATCTTGTACATATGCCCTCTGGTGTTTGCTATTTCGGCAGCAGTCAGAGACTGGAATCAGTAGAGGTTGCAGTGGATTGGCTTGATAAGGGAATTAAGTTGACAGGGAGACTGGCCAGCAGGCAAAGGTAGTTCTTCAGCATGAGGCAAGGGTGAATTCCAGTTCTTATCAAAGTGATAACTAATCACGATGTGGTTTAGGAAGGTGGGTGACAGAATATAGAACATTACAGCACAGTATAGGTCCTTTGCACACAATGGTGTGTCAAAATTTTAATCTATTTTAAGATCAATCTAACCCATCCCCTATAGTCTCCATTCTTCTTTCATACATGTGCCTATCTAATAACCTCTTAAATATCTCTAATGTATCTGTCTCTACCAACACCCCTGGCAGTGCTTTCTACACATCCACCATTCTCTGTAAAATAAACTAAGTGTAACATCTCCCCTACACTTTCCTCCAATCACCTTAAATTTATGGCCCCTCATATTAACCATTACCATCCCAGGAAAAAGTCTGCTTATGACTGTTAACATCTTATACACCTTGATCAAGTCACTTCTCATCCTCCGTCACTCCAGAGAGAAAAGTTTAGTTTGTTAATTCTATCCTCATAAAATATGCTGTCTAATCTAGGCAGCATCTTGATAACTCTCCTCTCTACTCTCTCTAAAGCCTCCACATCCTTCCTATAATGAGGGGACCAGAACTGAACACGTTATTCCAAGTGTGATCTAACCAGGGTTTTTAGAGCTGCAACATTACATCATGGCTCTTGAACTCAGTCCCCTGGCTAATGAAGGCCAACACACCACACACCTTCTTAATTACCCTATCAAGTCGTGTGACAACTTTGAGGAATCTATGGACTTCAAACGATTCAAAGTAAATTTATTATCAAAGTATGTATGCAATGTACAAACTTGACATTCATCTTCTCCACAGACAGCCACAAAGCAAAGGAAACCCTGGAATTCTTTCAAAGAAAACCAAAGATACAGGATAACAAAGATATTGTTTCTCCACAGGATTAGGCATTGGCATTGTGGGAGAGCCAGAGAGTGGGAGCAGAGGGTTGCCTCTCTGACTGGCGACCTGTGACTAGTGGTTCTCTCCAATGACCAGTGCTGATCAATGACCAGTGCTTTGCTGTTTGTCATCTGTATCAATGATCTGGATGGTAATGTGGTTAACTGGATCAGCAAATTTGCAAATTACATAACGTTTGGGGATGTAATGGACAGTAAGGAAGGTGATCTTGGCTTGCAGGGGAAAAATGGGCTGAAAAATGGGAGCTGGAAATTAAAGCATACAAGTGCAATGTTTTGCAATTTAGTAGGACCAGCCAGGGTAGGTCTTACACAGTGAACAGTGGGGCACTGAGGAATGTTGTAAGACAAAGGGATCTGTGAATACAGGTCCATAATTTGTTGGAAGTGTCATCACAGGTAGATAGGGTCATAAAGAAAGCTTTTGACACATTGGCCTTCATTAATCAAAGTACTGAGTACAGGAAATGGGATGTTATGTTGATGTTGTATAAGACATTGGTGAGGCTTAATTTGTACTATTGTGTGGAGTTTTGGTCACCTACCTACAGGAAAGGTGTAAACAAGGTTGAAAGAGTGCAGATAAAATTTACAAGGATATTGCTGGGCTTGGAGGACCTGGGCTATATGGAAAGATTGAATAAGTTAGGACTGTATTATTTAGAAAATAGAAGAGAGGAGATTTGATAGAGATATACAAAATCATGAGAGGTATAGACAGGATAAAGCAGGCTTTTTCCACTGAGGTTGGGTGAGACTAAAACCAGAGGTCATGGGTTAAGGGTAAAAGGTGAGAAGTTTAAAGGCGAACTTAGGGTTGTGGGAGTGTGGAAGGAGCTGACAGCATAAGTGATGCATGCAAGCTTGATTTCAACATTTACGAGAAGTTTGGATAGGTACATTGATAGTAGGGATACGGAGGGCTATAGACCTAGTGCAGGTTGACGGGAGTATGTAGTTTAAATGGTTTCAACATGGACTAGATGGGCCAAAGGGCCTGTTTCTGCGCTGTACTTCCCTACAGCTCTATGACTCGTTGACAAAATGCTAAGAATCCTGTCATTAACCCTGTGTTCTACTTCAAGTTCAAAGGTTCAAGAAACCTTGAGTTTGAAAATTCAGGTTCAAGGTGTTGAATGGTGTCAGTAATTAGTGAAAGGGGAAGAAGGCTGATCTGCTCAGTTGGGCTGATAGTGTCATTACCAAATGTATGATAAGAAAGGAGCCCAAATGTCAGCAGAGGAGAAAGAAGAATTATCCAGTAGGGTAAGAGGAACTGGCCTTACTCTTAACTGAAAAAGCAGAAGCTTCAGTGGAGTTCAGACGTGAATACTCCCAGCAGTGAAAAATAACAAACTGGAAGGGTGTATGGATTGTATTACAAACAGAAAATGCTGAAAATACTCTGCAAATCAGCAAGCATCTGTGGAACGAGAACTAGAATTATCACATTGGATCAAGACAGGTAGGTGAGAAAACAATTTACTTCTAAATTACAAAGAATGTGGAGGAGGGTTGGATGTAACAAAGGCAATATGGTTAGGAGAAAGCAATATTGACTAGGCAATTCCAATGTTTGTGGAGCTATTAAATGAAAAGAGTAAGGAAGGTAATTAGAGTAAAGGATGCAAACAGGAGATGTAAAAGCTGTGAAATTTTGATCAGAATTATTGCTGAACTGGTAAGCAAAAGGAAAATGCCAGAAATTCCCAGCAGGTCAGGCAGTGTCTGTGGAGAAAGAAAATCTGTGTTAATATTTACCAGAAGGTAATGTTAATGGCAGTTCTGATAAAAACAGAAATAGCAAGTTACCTGAACTAGTTTAATTGAATATTAAGACCAGAAGGTTGCAATATATCCAACTGGAACAATGTGGTCACTCTCAGGGTGGAAGAGCAGCATCTCACATTCTGTCTGGGTAGGATCCAACCTGATATCATGAACTTCCAATAATTTCCTCCACATCCCCCTTCTCCATTTTTCCATTCCCCATTCTGGTTTCACTCTTAGCCCTCCTCTTCAACTCGCCTGCCTGTCACCTCCCACTGGTGCCTCTCCTCCTTCCCTTTCTCCCATGATCCACACTCCTCTCCTATCAGATTCCTTCTTCATCAGCACTTTACCTCTTCCACCTATCACCTCCCAGCTTCTCACTTCATCTCCCCTTCATCCCCTGAGAAGAATTAAATATCAAAAAGCTATTTCAACAGTGGGAAAATAAAAGCTACAAGAAAAATATAGGGGAATTATTGTGTGAGTAGGATCATTCAGTAATGGAAGGTGAAATATTGGTATGGTAGAGAGGTGCTCAATAGATATAGTTTTGAATACATTTTATTCATACACAACATGGAATAGGCCCTTCCGGCCCTTCAGACCACACCACCCAACAACCCCCTAATTTAATCCTAGCCTAGTCAAGGAACATCTTGCAATGACCAATTCACCTACAAACTAGTACATCTTTGGTCTGTGGAAGGAAACCTGAGCACCTGGAGAAAACCAATGTAGTCATGAGGAGAACGTACAAACTCCTTGCAGGCAACAGAGGACAATGTGACAAAGTGACAATGTACATGTTCGGGAATTGGATAGAGATAAACTGTGAATTAAGACTTTATTCCCTAGAATATAGGAGAAAGAGATGAGATTTGATAGCAATATACAAAACGATGATGGGTTTAGATAGGATACATGCAAGCAGGCTTTTTCCACTGAGATTGGGTTAGACTAGAACTAGGGGTCATGGGTTAAGGGTGAAAGCTGAAACATTTAAGGTAAACCTGAGGGGATCTTCTTCACTCAGAGGGTGGTGTGATTGTGGAATGAGCTGCCAGCTAAGTGAAGAATATGGATATGAATACATCATATAACAGAAGTTTTAAGAGCATTTAAGAGTATTTAAGAGAAATGACCTTCCCTTGGACAACATCGGTGGCGTGGAGAGGGGAAGGCCTGCAGCTTGGGCAACTGCCAGTCTCCCATACAACCTTGTCCAGGCTGTGCCCTGGAAACTCCAGGCGCAGATCCATGGTCTCTCGAGACCAACGGATGCCACCAGAAAAAAAGATATGTACATGGATGGGAGGGGTATGGAAGGCTTATGGTCTGGGTGCCAGGTAGATGAGACTAGGCAGATTAATAGTTTGCTACGACTAGATGGGCCAAAGAGCCTGTTTCTGTGCTGTGGTGCTCTATGACTCTAATTGTAGAAAAGGAATTGAAGAACCAAGGACTAATCCCTACATTTAACACCAGGAATCCTGTATTCCTTGTGCATGCTCTTTCAGCCTGTATGCCTCATAGGACTTTCTCCTTCAGGTCATTTGCTTCAGCAGCGATGATAATTCATCCATTTTAAATAGGTCCAAGCTAGCACTATTCTTTGCAGATGCTAGCTAGACAATGTTTGGAACATGGGTGGTCTGTCATGACAGTTTATGATTCTTTTGTGGACTACTTCTATTACTGTAGCAGAAATAACAGAGATCAAAAGTACAAATTTCTTTTGCTTTTAAGCAACTAATGAGTTTACCCTTTTATTGAGCACAATAGAAGTAGTTATGCAAAAGTAGTTTAGAAAAATACATACAGTACATCTGCAGTGTATTTACTTATTTTGTGTTTTATTCAATTTCAGTTCTATTTGCTTCCTATTCATTGATTCCTTTGACCATGATATCAGTTTTATGATTAAGAATGGTGATAAGAAGCCTTGTTATTATTTATACTGAAAAAAAGTGACACTACTTTATTGGTTTGAACTTGGACATTTAGATGAAACTAGGATTTCAGCTAAATTATATCTTCTACTATTATAGTTCTCTGACATAGTTGTATTTATGCCCTTGGTTAAAATTCTGGTATCCTGACCAATACCTGATTAAAGAATTTATTTGACAATTAAACATACACTCAGAGGCCATTTTTATTAGGTTCACCTGATTGCCAATACAAATATATAATCAGCCAATCATCTGGCAGCAACTCAATGCATAAAAGCATCCAATTATTGTTAAGAAGTTCAGTTGTTATTCAGACCAAACATCAGAATGGGGAAGAAATGTGATCTAAGTGATTTTGACTGTGGAATGGTTGTTGGTGCCAGATGGGGTGGTTTGAGTATCTCAGAAACTGCTCATCTCCTGGGATTTTCACACCTGACACTTTCTAGAGATTAGAGAGAATGGTGCAAGAAACAAAATACACCCAGTAAGTGGCAGTTCTATGTGTGATATGCCTTGTTAAATAAGAGAGGTCAGAGGAGAATGGCCAAACTGGTTCAAGCTGACAGGAAGATGACAGGAACTCAAGTAACCTCAAGTTACCATAGTGGTGTGCGGAAGAGCATTTCTGAATGCACAACATGTCAAACCTTGAAGTGGATGGACTATAGCAGCAGGAGACCACAAACATTTTCTCAGTGACCACTTTATTAAGTACAGGAGGTAAGGATTAACATCAAAGGCCAGAGAAGAAAACTAAAAATAATTTATTCTGCTGGTACCCAGCCGGCATGCCATTTTGGACATTTGTGACATAGGTTTACTATCCATGGGCTCTATTGAGATGGCAGAAATAGTAAAATAACATATTTAAAAATCTCACATCCATTTTGTGAGTTATGTTTCCTGTTACCATTTCTCAGTAACCAATGGGATTAAAACCCACATTCCCCTGACTCTGCAACATCTCAATCCAACTAATTCTATTTTTGAGCTTTAATTTTGATCAAACATCATGCACTCAAATCACTGGAACGTTATCAAAGTGTCACTTGTATGATCCATTGACTTACAGATCTATATTCTTGAAAGCATAATTCAAATGATAATTAACCGTGGAAAATCACTGGCTTTGACCAGCATCTTGACCACCACATTTTCCAGGACTCTAAGTGGATATTAGATTGAGTTGAAAGAAGAAGATAAAATTGTCATACAAAAAATAATAAAACAGAATTGTTGCAGAAAGCCTCATATACTTTTGCAAATCCGTTCCCTCTTATCAACTTCAATGTCCAGTAAATAAACGATGAGTTGTTGCTTAGGAGATTGGCCAAACATTAATTGTTTGTCTGCCCTGTTGGAATCTATTATGGTTCTTCGATTTACTGTGAATGCCTGCAAGAAAATAAATTACAGGGTTGTATGTGGCGGCATATAAAGTATATACTTTGATAATAAATTTACTTCAAACTTTTAAAAGTGTGGCACAATATAATGGGCCAGAAGAGCTGTGTTGTGTTGTTCTGTATTCTATGTTCTATGTTCAAACAGTTCTGGCTGACAACGACAAAGGTTTGGAAGATTTTCAAATATGAGGAAAGGTTTTGATCATTTTGTATTTGCAGGATTTGCTGTCTTTTGCACATCGGTTGTTTTTCCGTCTTGTTAGCTCATTGTCTTTCATTGATTCTATTATGGTTCTGGGATTTACTGAGTACGGTTGCAAGAAAATAAATCCCAGAGCTGTATATGGTGACATAAATATACTTTGATATTAAATTTACTTTCAATTTTGAATTTTTGAAATAGAATCACAGGTCTTAGAGTAGAGATAGAATCATAAAATCATAACATTTGGGAGTTGAACTGTGGCCGATCAACCAGAGGGAGTGCCGAAATAGAGAGACCTTTTCAATCAGGTCCACAACAAAGATTTAAAAGGCAGAGCTTCAGAGCAGTTTCTCAGAGTTGGGCTGCAACCAACCAATGAGGGGGATTCATTAGAAAAAGTGAATAAAAATAATAGAATTGCAAGTAAAGTGGTCATTCTTTTGAGTGTGTCAGTGTTTAGAGTGGCTTTGGCTCATCACGCTTAGGCGAGATCAGGCTTGGGCAAGGTGAAATATTTGGCAAACTTCTCTCTTTTTCTTCTTATTTGTTCACTCCTTGTCTGTTAGTGTATAGTAATTTAGTGAGAATGGCTCCAGTGGCAATGTTCTGTACTGTGTGTGGGATGTGGGAATTCTGGGAATCCTCTAGTCTCTCAGATAAGCACATCTGCACCAGGTGCACCGAGCTGCATCTCCTAAGAGAACATATTAAGGAACTGGAGCCACAGCTCGATGACCTTTGGCCCATGTGGGAGAATAAGGAGGTGATTGACAGGAGCTACAGGGAGATATTCACCTCAAGATTTCAGGAGACATGTAACTGGGTGACTGTCAGGAGAATTGGGGGGGGGGGTGAGTGTACAGCCAGTGCAGAATATGCCTGTGGTTCTTCCCCTCAATAAGTATACATATAACTTGAGATACAATTGAGGTGACAACCTACTAGAGGAAAGCCACAGTGACTGGGTCTCTGGCAGTGAGTTTGGTGCTGTGGCTCAGAAGAGCAGAGGGGTGAAGAGTGTTGATAGGAGATTCCTTAGTCAGAGGAACAGAGGTGAGATTCTGTGGCACACGAGACACCTGGTGTCACAACCACGGATTTGGCAGCACAGTAGATACGGCAATTGTGAATATGCACGTGTCAGCTAATTATTACTTCATTGTGATGGTATTTAACTCCATACTTGGCATCATAGTGCTTATTGAGACTTGGACACAGCACAGCAACTCTTCGCTGCCTGTTTGCATTTAGCCTGACCTGAGAAATTGGACTGTCGAGTCAACTGACTCTGAAGACTAGTGGTATTCGTTTAAAATTTAGTTGTTTATTTCAGCTGCAGTGTAGGCTTCATTTTCCTTTTAAGTGTTTTAGTTAACAGTCCTGTTTGGCCTGGCATTTATTGTTTTCTTTCCCCTTTAACACTGTTCGCGTTAAAGTCTGTGAACTATCGACCCCTGCTTTAGAGGATCGTGGCCAGACATGGGTAAATGGGACGATCTTATAACATATAACCATATAACCATATAACAATCACAGCACGGAAACAGGCCATCTCGGCCCTCCTAGTCCGTGCCGAACTCTTAATCTCACCTAGTCCCACCTACCCACACTCAGCCCATAACCCTCTACTCCTTTCCTGTCCATATACCTATCCAATCTTACCTTAAATGACACAACTGAACTGGCCTCTACTACTTCTACAGGAAGCTCATTCCACACAGTTATCACTTTCTGAGTAAAGAAATACCCCCTCGTGTTTCCCTTAAACTTCTGCCCCCTAACTCTCAAATCATGTCCTCTCATTTGAATCTCCCCAACTCTCAATGGAAACAGCCTATTCACGTCAACTCTATCTATCCCTCTCAAAATTTTAAATACCTCGATCAAATCCCCCTTCAACTTTCTACGCTCCAATGAATAGAGACCTAACTTGTTCAACCTTTCTCTGTAACTTAAGTGCTGAAACCCAGGTAACATCCTAGTAAATCGTCTTTGCACTCTCTCTCATTTATTGATATCTTTCCTATAATTCGGTGACCATAACTGCACACAATATTCTAAATTTGGCCTTACCAATGCCTTGTACAATTTTAACATTACATCCCAACTTCTGTACTCAATGCTCTGATTTATAAAGGCCAGCATTCCAAAAGCTTTCTTCACCACCCTATCTACATGAGACTCCACCTTCAGGGAACTTTGCACTGTTATTCCTAGATCTCTCTGTTCCTCTGCATTCCTCAATGCCCTATCATTTACCCTGTATGTTCTATTTGGATTATTCCTGCCAAAATGTAGAACCTCACACTTCTCAGCATTAAACTCCATCTGCCAACGTTCAGCCCATTCTTCTAACTGGCATAAATCTCCCTGCAAGCTTTGAAAACCCACCTCATTATCCACAACACCTCCTACCTTAGTATCATCGGCATACTTACCAATCCAATTTACCACCCCATCATCCAGATCATTTATGTATATTACAAACAACTTTGGGCCCAAAACAGATCCCTGAAGCACCCCGCTAGTCACCGGCCTCCATCCCGATAAACAATTATCTACCACTACTCTCTGGCATCTCCCATCCAGCCACTGTTGAATCCATTTTATTACTCCAGCATTAATACCTAATGACCGAACCTTCTTAACTAACCTTCCATGTGGAACTTTGTCAAAGGCTTTGCTGAAGTCCATATAGACTACTTCCACTGCCTTACCCTCATTAACATTCCTCATAACTTCTTCAAAAAATTCAATAAGGTTTGTCAAACATGACCTTCCATGCACAAATCCATGCTGGCTACTCCTAATCAGATCCTGTCTATCCAGATAATTATTAATACTATCTCTAAGAATACTTTCCATTAATTTACCCACCACTGATGTCAAACTGACAGGTCTATAATTGCTAGGCTTACTTCTAGAACCCTTTTTAAACAATGGAACCACAAGAGCAATACACCAGTCCTCCGGCACAATCCCCATTTCTAATGACATCTTAAAGATCTCCGTCAGAGCTCCTGCTATCTCTACACAAACTTCCCTCAAATTCCTGGGGAATATCCTGTCAGGACCCGGAGATTTATCCACTTTTAAATTTCTTAAAAGCGCCAGTACTTCCACCTCTTTAATTTTCATAGGTTCCATAACTTCCTTACTTGTTTCCCACACCTTCCACAATTCAATATCCTTCTCCTTAGTGAATACCGAAGAGAAGAAATCATTCAAAATCTCTCCCATCTCCCTCGGCTCCACACATAGCTGACCACTCTGATTCTCTAAGGGGCCAATTTTATCCCTCACTATCCTCTTGCTTTTAATATAACTGTAGAAACTTTTCGGATATACTTTCCCCTTATTTGCCAAACCAACCTTGTATCTTCTTTTAGCTTTTCTAATCTCTTTCTTAAGATTCCTTTTACATTCTTTATATTCCTCGAGCAATTCCTTTACTCCATGCTGCCTATATCTATTGTAGACATCCCTCTTTTTCCGAACCAAATTTCTAATATCCCTTGAAAACCATGGTGCTTTCAAACCTTTAACCTTTCCTTTCAACCTAACAGGAACATAAAGATTCTGTACCCTCATAATTTCACCCTTAAATGACCTCCATTTCTCTATTACATCCTTCCCATAAAACAACTTGACCTAATTCACTCTCTCTAAATCCCTTCGCATCTCCTCAAAGTTAGCCTTTCTCCAATCAAAAATCTCAACTCTAGGTCCTGTCCTGTCCTTCTCCATAATTATATTGAAGCTAATGCTATTGTGATCACTGGACCCGAAGTGCTCCCCAACACATACATCTGTCAGCTGACCTATCGCATTCCCTAACAGGAGATCCAACACTGCCCCATCTCTAGTCGGTACTTCTATGTATTGTTGCAAAAAACTATCCTGCACACATTTCACAAATTCTAAACCATCCAGCCCTTTTACAGAATGAGCTTCCCAGTCTACGTGTGGAAAATTAAATTCTCCCACAATCACCAGCTTGTGTTTACTACAAATATCTGCTATCTCCTTACACATTTGCTCTTCCAACTCACGCTCCCCATTAGGTGGCCTATAATACACTCCTATCAGTGTTAATACACCTTTCCCATTCCTCAATTCCACCCAAATAGCCTCCCTAGAGGAGCTCTCTAATCTATCCTTCCAAAGCACCGCCATAAGATTTTCTCGGACAAGCAATGCAGCACCTCCTCCTCTGGCCCCTCCTACTCTATCACACCTGAAGCAACTAAATCCAGGAATATTTAGTTGCCAATCACACCCTTCCTGCAACCATGTTTCACTAATAGCTTCAACATCATAATTCCAGGTATCAATCCACACTTTAAGCTCATCCACCTTTCTTACAATGCTCCTAGCATTAAAATAGATACATTTAAAATACTCTCCACCTCCTCCTCTCTTTTCATCCCTAACAATGCATTCATATTTATTATCCTTTTCTTTCTTCTCCCCTATATCTTCGGGCTGAGCGCATCCCTTCTCCATCACCTGCCTTTCCTCCCTCAAACACTGTCTATTTACTTGCTCTACTGGTGAACTAACCTCCCCTCCCATAGTTTTCTCAAATTGATTCCCGCCCCCCCCCATCTTACTAGGTTAAAGTCTGCCCTGTAGCCCTAGCAAACCTCCCCGCTAGGATATTGGTCCCCCCAGGATTCAAGTGTAACCCGTCCTTCTTGAACAGGTCACGCCTGCCCCAGAAGAGGTCCCAATGATCCAGAAACTTGAATCCCTGCCCCCTGCTCCAATCCCACAGCCACGCATTCATCCTCCACCTAATTCCATTCCTACTCTCACTGTCGCGTGGCACAGGCAGTAATCCCGAGATTACTACCTTTGCGGTCCTTCCTCTTAACCGCCTTCCTAACTCCCTATACTCACGTTTCAGGACCTCTTCCCCTTTCCTACCTATGTCATTGGTACCTACATATACCACGACCTCTGGCTCCTCACCCTCTCACTTCAGGATATCTTGGACGCAATCAAGATCGGGACACGACCCGAACCCTGGCACCAGGGAGGCAAATTACCATCCGGGACTCCCGATCACCTCCACAGAACCGCCTGTCTGAACCCCTGACTATCGAGTCCCCTATTACTATGGTCCTCTTTCTTCTATCCCTACCCTTCTGAGCTACAGGGCCGTTCTCTGTGCCGGAGACCCGGCCACTGTCACTTCCACCAGGTAGGCTGTCCCCCCCAACAGTACTCAAACATGAGTACTTATTGTCAAGGGGTACAGCCGCTGGGGTACTCTCTAGTACCTGCCTCTTCCCCTTCCTGACCGTGACCCACCTATCTTTCTCCCGTGGCCCCGGAGTGACCACCTGCCTGTAACTCCTCTCTATCACCTCCTCACTCTCCCTGACCAGGCGAAGGTCATCGAGCTGCAGCTCCAGTTCCCTAACTCGGTCCTTCAGGAGCTGCAGTTCGGCGCACTTGGCGCAGATGTGGACGTCCGGGAGGCTTGGAGACTCCAGGACCTCCCACATCCGACACCGAGAACAACAAGCTGTCCTCACACTTATACTTCCCAAATAACTGAAAATAACAAGAACTAAAAGATAAGCCTACTGTGCCCTCTTCCGCCTAAGCCCCCTGAGCCCAAGCCCTACACTCTGCTCCCGGCGCACTCCGCAGCCCGCAAACAAAGCTGCCCGCTTATTAAGGCTGCGTTCTTTTTATATCTTCCCACCTTCCCAGGCCTCCTTCACGCGCCTGCGCAGTCCCGCCTCTCAGAACTCCGATTTGAGTCGCAATTGGAAAATTTGAAAATGGCCGCCGCCGCACTTCCTCTCAAAGCCTCGCTGTCCTCTTCCAAAATCTTAGATGAGCATCTTGGTTAGTGCAGACAAGTTAAGCTGAAGAGCCCATTTCTATGTTCTATTACTCTGATTAGGGTGGGGGGATGAAGATATGTCTCTATCAAAGGAGGTGTAAGGTGCTCCTTCCCTCCACTAGCCTGCAGGTCACCCTTGTACAAGGTGTAGCACCTGCTTCGCCCCTCGATCAGGGTCACATGAAGCCATGGGAGCAGGTGGTGGATGGTTGTATGAGCAGCTGATGCATATCACAAGCCCTGATTATGTTACCACTGACACCAGGTACACAATCCCATAAGAGTATTGATAATGACTGGGGTCACCCGTCTCATAAAGACACTCCCCAACTGCTCAGAAGAAGGGATGGAAAACCACTTGTGTAGAAAAATTTGTCAAGAACAATCATGCCTATGGAAAGACCATGATTGGCTACATCATACGACAAGGCACATGATAAACGAACGATTATTCTGTTTGCTCTGTGCTTTAGGAATCCAACAACAAACCAATTTCCATATGTGACAGGTCTGATAGGGTTATACTCTTGGTGGCGGATGTCACTACATTCCGATATGACCCAAGTGCGGAGCGAGAGACACTGAACCAGGTCAATAGTTCACAGACTTTAATGCGAACAGTGTTAAATGGGAAAGAAAACAATAAACGTTAGGTGAAACAGGGCTGTAACTAAACTTCTCAAATGGAAAAATGAAGCCTACACTGCAGCTGAAAAGAACCACTAAATATTAAATGAATACCACTCGTCTTCAGATTCAGTTGACTCGACAGTCCAATTTCTCAGGCAAGGCCGAACGCCAACAGGCGGCAATGTGTTGTTATGCAAGTCTCGACAAGCACTACGATGATAAGTATGGAGTTAAATACTATGAGATGGATTTTTAGAGCAGCCTGTGGTTGAACCCACTAGAGGATCAGCGATTCTGGATTGGGTGTTGTGCAATGAATCCGAATTGAATAGAGAGCTGAAGGTAAAGGAACCCTTAGGGGATAAGTTATCATAACATGATCAAATTCATCCTGAAATTTGATAGGAAGGTAAAGTTGGATGTAGAGTATCAGTATTACAGTGGAGTAAATGAAATTACAGAGGCATTAGAGTGGAGTTGCCCAGAAATAATTGGAGAAAAAACACTGGCAGGGATTACAGCGCAGCAATGGCTGGAATTTCAGGAAACAATTCGGAAGGCACAGGATATTTTGATCCCAAAGAGGAAGAAGTATTCTAAAGGCAAGTTGATGCAACCATGGCTAACAAGAGAAGTCAAAGCCAACATAAAAACCAAAGAAAGGGCACGTAATATAGCAAAAATTAGTGCGAAGTTGGAGGATTTGGCAGTTCTTAAACACCAACAGAAGACAACTAAAAAAGTCATTAAGCAGGAAAGGTTTCTTCAGATGCATAAAGTATAAAATAGAGGCGAAAGTCGATATTGGGTCACTGGAAAATAATGCTGAAGAGGTAGTAATGGGGGACAAGATAATTGTGGATGAATGAAATAAGTATTTTGTATCAGTCTTCACTGTGGAAGACATTAGCAGAATAGTGGAGGTTCGAGGTGTGTGAAGTTACCATTACTAGGGAAAACATTCTTGGGAAAATGAAAGGTCTGAAGGTAGTTAAGTCACCTGGACCAGATGGTGTACACACCAGAGTTCTGAAAGAGGTGTCTGAAGAGATTGTGAAGGGATTGGTAATGATCTTTCAAGAATCTCTAGATTTTGGAATGGTTCCAGAAGACTGTAAAATTGCAAATGTCACTCCACTCTTCAAGAAGGGAGCGAGGCAGAAGAAAGGAAACTATATGCCAGTTAGTCTGACCTCAGTGGCCGGGAAGATGTTGGAGTCGATTGTTAAGAATGTGGTTTCAGGGTACTTGGAGGCACATGATAATACAGGGCATAATCTGTATGTTTTCTTCAAAGGGGAGTCATGCTTGACAAGTCTGTTGGAATTTTTTTCTAAATAACAAGCAGAATAGACAAAGGAGAATCAGTTGATGTTGTGTATTTAGAAGGCCTTCGACAAGGTGCCACACATGAGGCTGCTTAACAAGTTAAGAGCCCATGGTAGTATAGATAAAGTATAGTATATACCTATCATATGAGCATGGGTAAAGCTGTGGCTAATTGGCAGTAGACAAAGACTAGGAATGAAGGGAACCTTTTCTGGTAGGCTGCTGGTAGATTGTGGTGTTCCACAGGAATCTATGTTGGGACCCCTTCTCCATACGTTATATGGCAATGATGGAATTGATGGCTTTGTTAAAGTTAGCAGAGAATACAAAGATAGGTGGAGGGGCAGATAGTTTTGAGGAATTAGAGAGGGTACAGAAGTACTTAGATTAGGAGAATGGGCAAAGAAATATCAGATAAAATACAGCGTCAGGAAGTGTATGGTCATGCACTTTGGTAGAAAATATGAAAGGATTGACTATTTCCTAAACTGAAAGAAAATTCAAAAATCTGAGGCACAATGGGACTTGGGAGTCCTTGTGCAGGATTCTCTAAAGGTTGATTTGTGGGTTGAGTCTGTGGTGAGGAAGGCAAATGCAAAGTTAGCTTTCATTTCAAGAGGACTAGAATATAAAAACAAGGATGTAATGTTGAGAGTTTATAAAGCACTGGTGAGGCCTCACTTGGAGTATTGTGAGCAGGTTTGGGGCCCTTACCTTCGAAAGGATGTGCTGAAACTGGAGACGGTTCAAAGGAGTTTCACAAAAAATGATACCAAGATTGAATGGCTTGTCATATGAAGACCTTTTGATGGCTCTGGGCCTAGTATTCACTAGAATTCAGAAAAATGAGGGGTGACCTCATCGAAGCCAATCGAATGGTGGAAGGCCTTGATAGAGAGGATGTGGAGAGCATGTTTTCTGTGTTGACAGAGTCCAACACCAGAGGATACAGCCTCAGAATAGAGGGTTGTCCTTTGAGATCAGAGATGAGGAGGAATTTCTGTAGCCAGAGAGAGGTGAATCTATGGAATTCATTGCCACAGGCAGCTGTGGAGGCCAAGTCTTTATGTGTATTTAAGACAGAGTGTGATACATCATTGATTAGTCAGGACATGAAGGGATATGGGGAGAAGACAGGATATCGGGGCTGAGAAGGAAAATGGATTAGCCATGATGAAATGGTGGAGCAGGCTTGATGGGCCAAATAACCTAATTCTATTCCTATATCCTATGGTCTTATGTTGTCTTATGGTCTTAAACAAACAAGGCCTTTCATTCTAATTGGACAGCTGGGAAATGCTGGCAAGTCCTCAGAGAACGGCAGCATTTCTCTACATAACTGCCTCAGTGTTCTGATTTCCTATGCAAATATAAAAGTCTGCAGCCTCTTTATGTCCCTTTACTAGCGTTTTCCTGACCATTCTTTGATGTTGGATGCCTCAGTTGTTGAGTGGGAACTGGTGACAGTTCCTCAGCACATACAATGTGGTGTCCGCTCCCTGAAACTGTCCCAAGTCAATTCATAGAACAGTACTGCACTATACTGACTCTTCAGCCCATGATGCTGTGCTGACATTTTAAGCTAATCTAAGATCATTCCAAGCCTTCCCTCCCACATACCCCTCCATTTCTTTTTATCAATATACCTATCTAAGAGTCTCTTAAATCTCCTTAATGTTTAAGCCTTTACTGCCATGCCTGGCTGTGCTTTCCACACTATCAATGTAAAACACATATTCCCAACATCCCCCATACATTCCTCCAATCACGTTAACATTATGCTCTTTCATATTAGCCATTTCCACCCTTTTTTTCTCTGCACGTTGGGTGTTTGATGGTCTTCTTTTGTTTTAATGGGTTCTGTTGGGTTTCCTAGTTTAGTGGCTGCCTGTAATAAGATAAAACTCAAGGTTGTATAAAGCATGCATATATTGATAATAATAAATTAAGCATACATACATTGATTATAATAACTTTATGAAATTGTTTTAAGTCAGACACGCACAAGTATTCCAATTATTAGATAATTTTGACAGTGGTGTTACAACCAAAGTTTGTTCTTAAAAAGGATTTTTTGTCAGTTTCTCTGTGGTTTGTATTTGCTCAATGACAGCTCGTGGATATGCATGGTCCTTGAATTGTTTATCCCTGGTGTCTATTTGTTTCTCTTTACACAAGCTCTGGTTTTATGAATTTTTTTTTACAAGTGTCTCATTTGAGATCATGGGGATTGTTATGCTCTTTGTATTTTTCACTTTTCTGTAATTTGGGACAATTTAATTAGCACGTTATCTTCAGTGTCCCGAATTCCCACGTGCTCCAGGGTGTATTTCAGTTCGAGGTGGGGCATGGTTCGTTGTGGTTCCTTGTCAGGTGAAATTCAGATCGAGTTCTTCACTGATTTTCGTTCATCAAGATTCTGTACAGTCTTCCTGAGCTCTTGCTAGTTTTTCTAGTTAATTTATTTACTAAGTCGTTTAGTTCTATTTGAATTGCTGAAATTGTTGTGTTTCCTGCACTTGAGTTCGCTAGTGATCCTTACAAAAGGGCTACACAGAGCACCTGGCTGAAAAAAACTCCTCTTTGAACATGTCAGCATTACAAAAGGGAATGTGAATTAAGAAGCAAGCCTCTTAGATCCCTGTGTCTGCTCTGTTAGTTAATGTGACCATGGCTGTTTTCATTACAACATTTCATTGTATCAAAGTAATCTTTTAATCCTTGGTTATCCAGAATCTATTACATCTACCTTAAAAATATCCAAAGATCCTTTGCCAAGGCCATTTGAGTTCCAAAGTATGAGGAAAAAGGTTTTATAATCTTCAGCTTAAATGGGCGATCTTTTACTTTTTAAGCTGTTACCCCTAATTCTATATTGTGTTCATGAGATTCTGTACCACACCCATCCTCTCAGCTCCTCATGATCTATTCAAGGTAAATATGGAAGCAGTGAGTCATGAATGCCAATCTTCAATGGGTCGCTGTAGTCAGGAGTTTCTGGGCTGTTATTAAAACATACATGATAAAGTATTTTATTTTGTATTTTGCCTTGATTCCAATCACAGATTAATTGAATACTGGGCCCAACATATTGATGCAATCATGGAGAAAGCACAACAAAGGCTGTATTTCATTTGGAGTTTGAGGGAAATTGATATGTCACCAAAGGCTCTGACAAATTTCTACAGATGTACTTTGGAGAGCATTCTGACTGTCTGCATCACTGTCTGGTATGGAGGATCCAATGGACAGGGTCGCAGTAGGTTGCAGAACATTGTAGACTCAACCAGCTCCATCACGGTCACAACCCTCCTGTTATGAATGCAGCCGCAATGAATATGAAACTGAGACAGGGTTTAAAACAAATCCCGAGATTTATTAACCTCTGCTCAAAACTTGTGATAAAAAAAGTGATAAATTTAAAAGCCCACGTGATTTATATAGTCAGTAAGGAGAGACTTCCCCGAAACAAGTGTTTCCTTCGAAGTAATGACGAATCTGCCAATCCCACAGCCGGTAGATGCCTTGTTCACAGAAATCACGAGGAAATAAAAGGAACTGCCCTTTTGACTGGAGGGTGGTCACTGCACAAACCTTCCCCACCTTGCAGGGGTTCAACTCAAATGTGCATGCCACAATTCCTGAACGAAGTCCAAAAACAAAAGGTCCATCATTCCCAAGACGCTGAACGACATTAACTTTATCCAATCCTTTGAATTTGGATAACTCCAGTCATGCCTTCACTCTCCGATACTGGACTGTAAGGGAAAAATAAACAAGCAACAAACAAAACCGGTGGCGTCTCCACACCTCCAACTGGCAACAATGACATTGTACAAAAATAAAAATGAGAACTGCATCACAGACAGCGGGCTTGGTTTAAATACCGTTTGGAAAATGCCATCATGTGACATAACATCACCCCACGGTCATGAGAAAATTACATCATCCCATTCACAAGATTATTATATCATCTCACTGTACCATGCTCAAACTGTGAGCATGTAACCCTAGCAACTACCAAGGACGTCATTAAAAGGCGGTGCCACAAGAAGGTAGCATCCATCGTGATGGACTCTCACCACCACAGATATGCCCTCTTCTCATTAGTACTGTCAGGGAAGTGGTACAGGAGCCTGAAGACCCATACTCAATTCCTTAGGAACTGTCCTCCCCCACCGTCAAATTGTTGAACAGTCCACGAACTCTGCCTCACTATTCCTCTTCTGCACTATTTATTTCTAACATCTTTTGTAATATACAGTAATTTTTATGTAACATGCTGTATTGCTTCCACAAAACAACAAATTTCAGAATTAGAATCAGAATTGGGTTTAATATCACTGGCACAGGACGTGAAATTTGTTTATATACAAATAGTAGTTAAATAAGTAGAGCAAAAAACGGTGTTCGTGGTTTCAATGTCCATTCAGAAATCAGATGGCTGAGGGGAAGAAGCTCTTCCCGAATTGTTGAGTGTGTACTTCCTTTCTGATGGTAGCAATGAGAAGAGGGCATGTCGTGGGTAGCAGGGTTCCATAATGATGGATGCTGACTTTTTGAGGCATTGCTCCTTGAAGATCTCCTGGATACTACAGAGGCTAGTGGTCCATGATGGAGCTGACTGAGTTCACAACTTTCTGTAGCTTCTTACAATCATGAGCAGCACTCACACCCCCTCCCACCCCGATACCAGATGGTGATGCAGAACTTGCTGGTGTCTTCTTTGTCACTGTATCGATATGTTAGGCCCATGATAGGTCCTTAGAGATGCTGACATCAGGAACTTGAAATTGCTCAATCTTTCTTCTACTGATCCCTCTAGAAGGATTGGTTTGTGTTACTTTGTCTTACCCTCTCTGAGGTCCACAGTCAGTTCTTCGGTTTAACTGACATTGAATGCAAGGTGACACCACTCCACTAGCTGACATATCATGTATGTCAATGACAATAAACCTGATTCTAATTCTGATGAATCTGATTTTCAATACTCTATGAGTACGCCAACCCACCCACCTTACCAATTTTGTTAGCTTTTCCTTTAACATTTTAGCCTCTCAGGAGTATACCTTCCAAGCTGAAATATCCTTATTCATCTGACCTTTATTCTCAGTTGACAACACATACACACTCACCTCATTAACAACACTAAAAAGAGAAAACATCTTAAGACCAAATGTTTCTTAGGTTACAAGGAACATAACATTATACTGGTAACACAAACAAAATGCTGGAGGAACTTCAGTAGGTCAGGCAGCATCGATGGAGGGGAATAAACAGTTGAAGTTACAGCCCTTCATCAGGACTGGACAGGAGAGCAGAAGAAGCCAAAGTAAGGAGGTGCTGGGAGGGAAAGGAGTACAAGCCAGCAGGTGAAGTCAGGTGAAGTTGTGAAGTCAGGTGAGGGGGAAGTGGGTGGGTGGTGGAGTGAGAAGCTGGGAGGGGACAGGTGGAAAAGGTAAAGAGCTGAAGGAGGGATCTGATTGGAAAGGAGAGTGGACACTGGGAGAAAGGGAAGGAGAAGGAGAATCCAAGGGAGATGATGGCAGGTGAGCAGAAGGTGTAAGATGGGAGCTATAAAGGGGAGTGGAAAAAGAGAGGGGCAGAAATTACCAGAAGTTAGAGAAATTAATGTTTATGCTGTCAAGTTGGAGGCTACCCAAACAGTATATGAGTTATTACTCCTCCTACTTGAGTCTGGCCTCATTATACTGGTCATTTGCTTTTCTATCTTTAACTTAATTGTATTTGTTCTTGTTTAAAATTTGCATTTGGCTGAACTGGTTTAAGTCAAAGAGTTTTCCAGATAGTACAGGGAAGTCTAAAGGGTCCCACTTATGTGATACCTCATAGGAAGGAGACTAGGGAGAACACCAGATGTCTTCTACAGCCTTGTAACCAAATAACATCAGTCTACACCAGAATTAGACCACATCAAGAAATCATGATTGCAAAATTCTGCAATCACACCTGGTGTTTAACCTTTGAACTCCTCCTCCTCCTGTTTCTCTAAATGTATTCCCTCTCCAAATACGCACTCAGTAGCCACTTTATCAGGTTTTTTCTCTCTCTCTGTCTTGTTTTATGACGGTTGGCATGCAGCTTAATGGTGCATTACTGCGTCCTTCTGCTCCGGAGTGTGCGATAGACTCACATTCGAAATCCCTTCACCCAATCTCACACACACATACCCTAACCTACACTTTATCCTCCCATCTTTAGCCATCCTAGTACCCTATTCCTGTTTATCCATCATATCCTATTAAAAAAACCTATAACCCTTAAGAAAGCTAAAAATACCCTAACCTGTGTTCTCTCACCCATGCTCAGCAACCCTTTTAATGTGAATTCCTGCACCCCAATTCCCTTAGATTAATTTTATTAGGTTCACCTGTTCATCTGCTTGTTAATGCAAATATTTAATTAGTCAATCATGTGGCAACAACTCAGTGCATAAAAGCATATGGACATGGTTACGGTTCAATTGTCCTTCAGACCAAACATCAGCATGAGGAAGAAATGTGACTTTGACTGTGAACTGATTGTTGGTTTGAGTACCTCAGAAGCTGCTGCTCTCAGAGGAGAACAAGCTGACAGGAAGGTGATAGTGACTCAGATAATCATGCATTATAACAGTGGTGTGCAGAAGAGCATCTTGGAATGTGCAACATGTGGATGGGCAGGAGACCACAAACATACATTCAGCAGCCTCTTTATTTGGTACAGGAGGTACCTAATAATGTGTTCACTGAGTGCATTTGAGAACCCCTGAAGAATGCAGTCCATTCCAGCCAATGGTTTAGGAAGCTAGTCCAGAGCATGGAACTGTGTTTTACTGAATCGGAGATAATTAAGTTTAATGACATGATGATGAAGGGTTTTGGCCTGAAACTTTGTCACTACCTCCTCCCATAGATGCTGTCTGGCCTGCTGAGTTCTGCCAGCATTTTGTGTTTTTATTTAATGAGATTTGCCTTGCCTCCTCTGGGGGCTCCAGTTTTCATCTCAGTTTCCAAAGGCTTTCAGGTTGGGGTAAGTAAATTGTGGGAGTTCTGTGTTGGAAGTGTGATGACACCTGCTGGCTGCCCTCAGTGCATCCTTGGACAAGACTCACGATGCATTTCACTGCATTTTTTGTTGTTTCAATATAGATGTGAAGAACAAATCTACTCTTTAAAAATCTTTAAAAGCATATAGTTTGTTGCCAAGTTATTTTCAATTGAAGCTGTTATATTAGGTTACTTCAAAGCACCTTGCATCTGTGTGCATGGATGTTCTGTGGAATGAATCGCACTGGTGCCACATCAATCAGAGGCAACCACAATAAGTGATACTACGTGTCTGTCCATACATTCAGACAAACAGCCACGTGGTTAGTGCCAGCTCATACAAATTAACATCAGCACAATGCTACTATTCTCCAAAATGGAGGGCTATGTAAGAGGGAAGTCTTAGGTTGAATATTGGAGTAGATTAACACAACATTGGGCTGAAGGGCCTGTACTGTGCTGTAATGGTCTATATTCTATTCTCCTTGCATTGTGATTTACACATACACATACACATTTAGTTTTTTTCAGTTTCAATTCCTTTCATGTAATCTGTGACAATAAATGATTATGAGCACCCCAAGCTCCAACTTATTTACTGATTGATTAATTGAGATACCATCCCTCTGTCTCTTCGAGCCTCCCCACCCAGCAATCCCCCAATGTAACCCCAGCCTAATCACAGGCCAGTTTACAATGACCAATTAACCCACCAGCCAGTACAGTTTAACTTTGGAGAATGGGAGGAAAGCGGAGCAGTCGCAGGAAACCCAGGCGGTCACGGGGAGAACATACAAACTCCTCGCAGGCAGCGGTGGGAATTGAACCTGGGCCACTTGTACTGTAAAGCGTTGTGCTAACCACTATTGGTGAAATATTCCTGTAGCTTGTCAAAGCAAGTCAATCTTGTGGGCCAGAAACAGTTCATTTGAACCGAGTGGTCTTTGCTGGTATGTGCCCTTCGGAGGAATGCCCTCCTGCCTCTGCTGTTTGTCATCCAGCCCTGTGAGTTCACACTCTGTAAGACATAGGAGCAGAATAAGGCCATTGAGCCCATTGGGACTGCACCACCACATTCCATCATGGCTGATTTATATTCCTCCTTATGTTGAGGGAATTGGGCCTGCAGTCCTGGAAGTCACCTGATGCCGGTGACTGGAGTTGGGGACGTCGTAAGCAGTGTGTGAGGAAGCGAAAGCAAGGCGAGCGGGCAGGAGTCCGTGCCAGGAAAAAAAGTAAGCCCTAGCCAGCCGGCTCTCCCGTCCATTCTGCTCTCCAATGTCAGCTTGCTGAGGGAATCGGGCCTGCAGTCCTGGAAGTCGCCTGATGCCGGTGGCCGGAGGTGGGGACAGCGTAAGTGGTGTGCCAGGTAAGCGGAAACAAGACGAGTGGGCAGGAGTCCATGCCAGGAGAAAAGCAACCCTAGCCAGCCGGCTCTCCCGTCCATTCTGCTCTCCAATGGACGTTAAATTGGACTACATCTGTGGCAACGAAATACTCGGCGGGAGTACAGAAACAGATGGAATCCCAGATGCCTCCATTCAGCTGTTTATTTATGTAACAGATTTTCCCCCAAACCATCGGACTACCAACCTACTGACCCCTGCTGTGCCCATTGTCTTGTTTATTAGTTATTGTAATGCCCGCATTGTTCTGTGTACTTTATGCAGTCTTGGGTAGGTCTGTAGTCTAGTGTAGTTTTTGTGTTGGTTTACATAGTTCAGTGTAGCTTTTGTATTGTTCATGTAGCACCATGGTTCTGAAAAACGTTGTCTCGTTTTTACTGTGTAATGTACCAGTAGTTATGGTCAAAATGACAATAAAAAGTGACTTGACTTCTCTTGCTTCCTTTTTTGAGCAGCTGACCTCAGATACTGCGTACGGTAGCAAATTCCACTTCTCTGCAGGCCTTCAGGTAGGCGCATTTTCCTGGATTTATTAACGAGCATGTTAGGTCATAAATAAAGGTTTTAAACAAAAGAACAGAAAAAAATAAATCCCAAGGAGGCACTTGGCACAATGTACTCCATCATTTGGGGTGTATGGACTATCCAGGGAGGGGTGGCACCTCTAGTGAAGAGGCTTGTCGTGTCCATTCTGGGACAGTTCACTCATCTTTGGTGCCCACCGGACGTATAACTCTCACTTCTGGCAGCAAGCAACTGTTTGCATGCTATACCAGCCACATCCAGGTTCACAGGCAGGCTAATGCAGGTGAGGGTTAGTCGGCGGCCTCATACCTGTCCTAGCGTGCGAAGGTCTGGGTGCATAAGATCTACAGGAAGATCCGATGACTAGGAAGGCGGTATCACAACACTCCGTAGAGAGCGAAGGGACGACAAGGCACAGAAGACGTCATGGTCATCCTCTGCAACTAAGGAAGACCCCAGTTTGTGTTGCTTGTTTGTACTACTGGACTTGGACTCCGGAGATTGACAGAGTAGAAGTGCCCCAGTGTAAAGGGTTTTCCACTTTAAAAGCTCTCCTATACAGGTTTCCTGTTGTTGTTGGACACGATGGACAACCACCATTGTTACTCCAACATTGATGTTTACCTCATTACCTCAGTTATAATCCAATATTTCTTGATTCCCTTAAGGTCCAAAAAATATAATTCTCTGCCTTGAATATACTTAGCAATTGAACTTCCTTTCATAGGAAGCGAATTCTGTGCTTGAGGTAACTCCCATCTCAGTTTTGAATGGCTAGACCTTTATCTTGAGACTGTGATCCCAGATTCTGGAAAATTTTATAAGGGAAAATATTTTATGTCCATCTATTCTTCCAAGCCCTGCAAGAATTTTGCACGTTGCTCTGAAATTTATCTTCTGTTCTTCAGAACTAAAGATCATATAGGCCCAACCTCCTGACTTATTTTTATAGTTCAAGCCCTGTCATTTTTTGAATCATTCCATTAAACCTTTGACACGCAGTTTCTGTCAAGTCTATTCTTCACAATAAGCAGACCAGCATCCACTATCCCAACGCAGTCTCAACAAAGCACAGTATAAATGAACAATCCAACCTTCCCCTGGAAATCAAATCCATAAAGGTCAACATATCATAATTAATATATTACTCCTGTATTAATCAATTTTCCTGATTTATACAGAGCCCTACACTGCCAATGTAGCTTAGAGAGCTATAGAAAATTTCCACAATGCTTCCTGTCCTTTTCTCTATCTTCATTTTAAGGTGATTGGAAGAAAGACTTGTTTGAGGTGAACAAGATGGTAAAAGGCGTAGATAGAGTGGATGGCTGAGACTTTTTGCCAGGGTGAAAATGGCTAATACGAAGGGGCATCATTTTGAGGTGACTGGAGGAAAGTAGAGATAGGATATCATAGGTAGGTTTGTTACACAGAGAGTGTTTGGTGCATGGAACAACCTGCAATGAGTGCTGGTAGAGGCAGATACATTAGGGACATTTAAGAAACTCTTAGAGATAAAATTTTTCTTAAATGCTGAAATTGAACTCGAATCCATCACTTCTGCGAGCAGCTCATTCCACCCTCTTACCGCCCTCTGAGTGAAGAAGTTTCCCCTCAGATTCCTCGTAAATATTTTACCTTTCTCCCTTAACCTATGACCTCTAGTTGTAGTCTCACCCCACCTCAATGGAAAAAGCCTGCTGCAACTTTCCCTATCTATACCCTTCATAATTTTGTATACTTCTTGTTTGCCCTTGTATAGTCCTTTTTTCTCTAGTGCCTTTTCTTCATCCTTTTCTTCTCAAGACTATCCCTTTTTTCTTAACCTTTCAGCTGGTGGAAACATTTTCTCTATTGCAAAAAAAACTTGTAATCACTGATCAAGCTCTCTTGGGTCACATTGCAGTCCTCTCTTTGCAAGGCATGTAAATTATGCAAAATATATCATTTTTGTCTGCATTAATTACTTTAATAAAGGAAGCACGATTGTACTGCTCAGTGATTACATTGTTAATACTTGACTATCGACCTACTAGACAGAGCATTCATCATTTAAATTTTTCATTTAAAGTCTACTTGTCAGTGTAATACGTTCTGTTCCATGCCAAAAACATTTCGGAGGTATATTATATTATCACTTGTTTATATCCCTCTGTAGGTAGCCTGTCATCTTGTGACAAAGCAGGTAACAAAAATCATCAGAAGTTTTAATATTAATATGTCATAAATAGATATAGCAGAAAACAGTTTAGCAGAAGCAACAGCTCCCTAAAGAGAACTTGCTTTTCATTACTCATAGATGTGGGTGTTGCTCATGAGGGGCAGCAGTTAATGCCCATGACATGATTGCCCTTGGGAAGATAACAGTGAATCACCATTTACAAATGGTATCGTCTCTGTGGCAGAGCTGTTCTCTGAGTGCGAATGCATGGCGAGTTCCTGGACTTCAATCATCAGGAGATTCATGGACGCTGTGATCTGGAAGTTGTCTTAGGTGCTGCGGTTCGTCATTACTCTTGCTGCTGTAATCCTTCTGGGCAGACATAGCGGGTTTCTTGAGTGTTTGTACTTCTATACTCTATCTCTACAATTCTCGATAAAACAGCCAGCAAAATCAAAGACCTCGCCCACCCAGAACATTCTCTCTTCTCGCCCCTCCTATTGAAAGCACGTACCACCAAGCTGAGGGACTAACTGTTATCAGACACTAAAACACATCTCTTATATGATAAGATGGACTTGACCTCGTTACTTACCCGCGCTGTGCTTTCTCTGTTGCTTTTACACTTTATTCGATGTTTCGATGTACATGCGACATATTTTAAAAATGAATCTTTATTCTGCATTGATCTTACTCTACCTGAAGTGTGAAGTGATTTGACCTGCATGAACAATATGCAAGGCAAACCTTTTACTGTATTTTGGTGTATACAACAATAATAAACCTGTGTCTATAATAAACCATTAGTAACAATAGCAATGAAGAAACCTGATAATTGGGAGCTGGTTGATGCTGAGGTAATTGTATAGATTGGGTTTGACTTGCTAGACGTAGAATAATTTTGTAATTATCCATATTATTTATAAAATAATTATTATTGAGCAGCTTTGGGCCCCTTATCTAAGAAAGGATGTGCTGACATTGGGGAGGGTTCAGAGGGGGTTCACAAGAATGATTCCGGGAATGAAATGGTTATCGTATGAGGAGCGTTTGATGGCTCCGGGCCTGTACTCACTGGAATTTAGAAGAATGATGTGGGAATCTCATTGAAACTTATCAAATGTTGAAAGGATGTGGCGAAGATGTTTCCTATAGTGGGTGAGTCCAAGACCAGAGGGCACTGCCTCAGAATAGAGGGACGTCCATTTAGAACAGAGTCAGGGAGGAATTTGATTAGCCAATGGTGGCTGTGGAGGCCAGGTCATTGGGTATATTTAAGGCTGAGGTTGATAGGTTCTTGATTATTCAGGGTGTGAAAAGTTACAGGGAGAGGACAGAAAAATGGGGTTGAGAGGGAAAATGGATCAGCCATGATGAAATAGCAGAGCAGACTTGATAGTTGATAACTCTGCACATATCTCTTAAGGTCTCATGGAAAATGCTACTTAAGCAGAAATAATGGGACAGCATGGCTAGATATCCATTTAATTCAAGGATACAATCAGATTCAGGTTTATTATCACTGATGTATGTCTTAAAATTTGTTTTGTGGCAGCAGTACAATTCAAGATATAAGAATTACTTTAAGATACAACATAAATAAATGGTGCAAAAGATGATGACAAATACATCTGGAATGTTGATGTGTTCCCGTGGCCTTTCTTGCAGTATTACTCTTGGCCATGTCTTGCTAACATGTGGAGTGTGTCAAACTGGCTGAAGGTTGGGAGTCTCTCTGGTGAGAATGGTTCTTGGCATTTCTGGCTGATAATGTTTGCAATCAATTCACCTGTACAACTATGCTGGGCTTCCAGCATTAACACTGGGGCAATTAATTGAACCTCTTTCTTCTGTTAGTTACACATTTTCAACAACCATCGTCAACAGATTCAGTTTTCCAGAGATTTGATCTGATCTGTTGGTTCTGATGTGCTTGCACCTTCTTGCATCTGGCACCTACCTCTAACATCGTCCCTAAACTTTCCTCCACTCACATGAAATTGATCTCTTCTGGTAATGGCCTTTACTGCCCTGGAAAAATAGACACTGGCTGTCCACTCTAATAATACTTTGTATCATATGTAGATAACCCTACAAGAGGAGAGGCTGTACTTGATCTGGTATTGGGAAATGAACCGGGTCAGGTGTCAGATCTCTCAGTGGAAGAGCATTTTGGAGATAGTGATCACAATTTTATTTCCTTTACCATAGCATTGGAGAGGGATAGAAACAGACAAGTTAGGAAAGTGTTTAATTGGAGTAAGGGGAAATATGAGGCTATTAAGTAGGAACTTGGAAGCATAAATTGGGAACAGATGTTCTCAGGGAAATGTATGGAAGAAATGTGGCAAATGTTCAGAGGATATTTGCATGGCATTCTGCATAGGTACGTTCAATGAGACAGGGAAAGGATGGTAGGGTGCAGGAACTGTGGGGTACAAAGGCTGTTGTAAATCTAGTCACGAAGCAAAGAAGAACTTACAACAGGTTCAAAAAATTAAGTAAAGATAGAGATCTAGAAGATTATAAGGCTAACTGGACGGAGCTTAAGAATGAAATTAGGAGAGCCAGAAGGGGCCATAAGAAGACCTTGGCAGACAGGATAAGGACAACCCCAAGGCACTCTACAAGTACGTGAAGAGCAAGAGGATAAGATG
This sequence comes from Hypanus sabinus, assembly GCF_030144855.1. Lineage (NCBI taxonomy): Eukaryota > Metazoa > Chordata > Chondrichthyes > Myliobatiformes > Dasyatidae > Hypanus > Hypanus sabinus. The sequence goes on from NC_082719.1 coordinate 95,059,512, forward strand.
TAAGAGAACAGGACCAATCAAGTGTGACAGTGGAAAAGTGAGTATGGCACTTAATGAGTACTTTGCTTCAATATTCACTTCGGAAAAGGATCTTGGCGATTGTAGGGATGAATTACAGTAGATTGAAAAGCTTGAGCATGTAGATATTAAGAAAGAAGATGTGCTGGAGCTCTTGGAAAGCATCGAGTTGGATAAGTCACCAGAACTGGACAAAATGTACCCCAGGCTACTGTGGGAGGCAAGGGAGGAGATTGCTGAGCCTCTGGCAGTGATCTTTGCATCAATAGCGGGGAAGGGAGAGGTTCCAGAGGATTATAGGGCTGCAGATGTTGTTCCATTTTTCAAGAAAGGGAGTAGGGATAGCCCAGGAAATTATAGACCAGTGAGTCTTATTTCAGTGGTTGGTAAGTTGAGGGAGAAGATCCTGAGAGACAGGATTTATGAACATTCGCAGAGGCATGATATAATTAGAAATAGTCAGTGTGGCTTTGTGAAAGGTAGATAACTTCTTACGAGCCTGATGAATTCTTTGAGGACGTGACTGAACACATTGATGAAGGTAGAGCAGTAGATGTAGTATATATGGATTTCAGCAAGGCATTTGACAAGGTACCCCATGCAAGGCTTAATGAGAAAGTAAGGAGGCATAGGATCCAAAGGGACATTTCTTTATGGATCCAGAACTGGCTTGCCCACAGAAGGCAAAGAGTGGTTCTAGATGGGTCATTTTCTGCATGGAGGTCAGTGACCAGTGGCATGCCTCAAGGATTTGTCCTGGGACCCCTACTCTTTGTGATTTTTTATAAATGACCTGGTTGAGGAAGTGGAGGGATGGATTAGTAAATTTGCTGATGACACAAAGTTTGGAGGTGTTGTGGATAGTGTGGAGGGCTGTCAGACGTTACAGCGGGACATTGATAGGATGCAAGTGCCTGAGAAGTGGCAGAAGGAGTTCAACCCAAGTAAGTGTGAGGTTGTTCATTTTGGTAGGTCAAATATGATGGCAGAATATAGTAGTAATGGTAAGACTCTTGGCAGTGTGGAGGATCAGAGGGATCTTGGGGTCCGAGTCCATAGGACACTCAAAGCTGCACAGGTTGACTCTGTGGTTAAGAAGGAATACAGTGCATTGGGCTTCATCAATCGTGGGATTGAGTTTAGGAGCTGAGAGGTAATGTTGCAGCTATATAGGACCCTGGTCAGACCCCACTTGGAGTACTGTGCTCAGTTCTGGTCGCCTCACTACAGGAGAGATGTGGAGGAGAGTGCAGAGGAGATTTACGAGGATGTTGCCTGGATTGGGGAGATGCCTTATGAGAATAGGTTGAGTGATCCCGACCTTTTTTCCTTGGAGCGACAAAGGAAGAAAGGTGACCTGATAGAAGTGTATAAGATGATGAGAGGCATTGATCGTGTGGATAGTCAGAGGCTTTTTCCCAGGGCTGAAATGGCTAGTACGAGAGGGCATAGTTTTAAGGTGCTTGGAAGTAGGTATAGAGATGTCAGGGGTAAGTTTTTTTACACAGAGAGTGGTAAATGTGTGGAATGGGCTGTCAGTGACGGTGGTGGAGGCGGATCAATAGGGTCTTTTAAGAGACTCCTGGACAGGTATATGAAGCTCAGAAAAATAGAGGGTTATGGGTAACCCTAGGTAATTTCTAAGATAGGGACATGTTCAGCACAGCTTTGTGGGCTGAAGGGCCTGTATTATGCTGCATGTTTTCTATGTTTCTATGTTTCTATCATCTTAAAAACCTCTATCAAGTCACCTGTCATATTCCTTCAATCCAAAGAGAAAGCCCGAATTTGCTCAACCTTTCCTCATAAGACATATTAACTAATCCATACTGACGCAACCAGAACTGAACACAGTATTCCAAGTATCACACACAAAATGCTGGAGGAATTCAGCTGGACAGGCAGCATCCCTGGAAATGAACAAAAAGTCCATGCTTTGGGCCGAGACCTTTCTTCAGGACAAGAATGGAAAGGGGTAGTGGTTCTCCAACTTACTATGTGTGTCACAACTGTAGAGGAGGCTGCATCGGGAGCATCGGACATAATAGCAACCTCAGAAGATACACAGATGAAGTGTTGTTTCACCTGGGACTGCTTGGAGCCCTGAATCGAGGAGAGGGAGGGGTTGAATGGGCAGGAGTAGCACTTTGACCACTTACAGGGATTAGTACCTGGAGGAAGGTTAGTGGGGAGGGATAAACAGCCAAGGGAATCACAGAGAGATCAATCTCTGTAGAAAGTAGACAGTGGCGGGGGGAGATGGTGGGAACTAAAGATGTGTTTGGTAGTAGGATCTTTTTAGAGGAAGTGGAAGTTGCGGAGAATGATGTGTTGGATGTGGAGGCTTGTGGGGTGGTAGGTAAGGACAAGAGGAGACCCATGCAGTCATGGGGAGAATGTACAAACTCCTTACAGACAGTGCTGGGAATTGAACCCCAACCAATGGCTCTATAAGGTGTAGGTACTAACCACTACCCCTCTGAGCCACTGTGTGGTTCTCAAGCTTGAGCAAGTCCATGGATAAGAAAGGTTTAGTCCAGAGGTTCCCAACAAGCCCTGGTTATGTTATCACTAACACCAGGCAGGCAATCCCCTAAGAGTATTGATAATGACTGGGGTCACCTGTCCCATAAAGACACTGCCCAACTGCCCAGAAGAAGGGATGGAAAACCACTTGTGTAGAAAAATTTGCCAAAAACAATCATGACCATGGAAAGACCATGATTGGCTACATCATACGACAAGGCACATGACAAATGAACGATTATTCTGTTTGCTCTATGCTTTATAAATCCAACAACAAACCAATTTCCATATGTGACAGGTCTGATAGGGTTATACTCTTGGTGGCGGATGTCACTACGTTCCGATAGGGCCCAAGTGCGGAGCGAGAGACACTGAAGCAGGTCGATAGTTCAGAGACTTTAATGCGAACACAGTTGGAGGGAAAGGAAACAGACGAACGCTAGGCCAAACAGGGCCACTAACTAAAACTCTCAAATGGAAAACGAAGCTAGCACTGTGGCTGAAAGGAATCACTGAATATAAAACGAATATTGACAGTCTAATTTCTCAGGCAAGGTCGAATGCAAGATGCCAGCAAAACATTGCTGTGCTTTGCTCAAGTCTCAAGTCTATGAGGAAAAGCATAGAGGTAAACACCATTAAATAATAATTAGCTGACACGTGTATATTCACGAGTGCAATTGCCATACCTGCTGCGCAGCCGAATCTGTGGCTGTGACAATGGAAGTATGAAAATATTTCTTGGAGTGTTGTGCTCAGTTCTGGTCACCTCATTATAGGAAGGATATAGAAGCTTTAGAGAGGGTGCAGGCAGAGAAGATTTACCAGCATGCTGCCTGGATTAGAAAGCACGCTTTATGACGGTAGGTTACATGAGCTAGGGATTTTTTTCTTTGTTTGAAGGAGGATGAGGGATGACTCGATAGAGTTGTACAACATAATAAAAGGCATAGATCAAGTGGACAGTCAGAGTTATTTTTCCCAGAGTGGAAATGGCTAATACCAGGAGATTGGAGGGAAGCATGGGGGAGGGGATGTCTGAGGTAAGTTCTTTAAACAGAGAGTGGTGACTGCCCTGCCAGGGGTGGTGGTAGACGAAGGTAATTAGGGCCATTTAAGAACTCTTGTATAGCTCATGGATGATAGAAAAATGGAGGGTTATGTAGGAAGGAAGGGTTAGATTGTTCCGAGATTGGCACAGTACCGTATAAAGTACACACATTACATCAAAACAGGGACTGTTAATAATCTTCAAATATGCATCTGTTTCAGTTGAAACTCAAACAAAAACACTTAGCAAATTCTCAGTGCTCAGTGCTTCTCTTCTTTGGGATGTAGCCAGGTTTCCTTCCTTTTAGAGCAGGAGTTCCCAACCTGGGGTCCATGGGCCCCTGACAATGGTATTGGTCCATAGCACAAAAAAAGCATTGGGAATCCCTGTACAGGAGCCTGAAGTCCCACACTTAATGTTTCAAGAACAACTTCTTTTCCATCATCACATTTCTGAATGGTCTATGAACATTGAACATTACCTCACAATTTTGCTCCTTTTTTGTATTATGTTACACTATTTGTTTAATATACTGTATATTTTTTTTATAACCTCAAATAAAATACATTGCCGGTGCCCCTGAACAACAAATTACACAGCATGTCAATTATTATAAATCAGATTCTGATTATTGATAGTACTTGTCATTGATCTTTTAAATATAGTTTGTCAAAGATTTGAATCATGCAGGGTTCTAGATTAGTGCCCCATGCAGTCAACAGGATAATGTGAACTGGACTGAATTGATTGTTTCTTTAATCTGTGCCAGAAGGCTATGGTTTTAAAGCACCAGGCAGAACTTTACTTGATATGTTTTATGCATCAGTGCAGCAGTAAGGCAGTGCTCTACTATAGGGACTGTCATCTTCTGGATGATACATGAAACAATAAGCCACATCTGTGAGTTCCAGTGACGTAAAAGACCCATAATGTTGCTTTACCAAACTGCAGGGATTTCCTCTGATTTCTTCCGGGACGATTGTTCTCGGCCTCAGCAATGTCATTCTCTGCACAGTAGTGTAGCAGTTAGCATTACTCTATTAACATCAGCTGTAAGTTTGGAGTTCAGTACCCGCCACTGTTTGTACACTCTCCCCATGACCGCATGAGTTTCCTCTGAGTACTCCGGTTTCCTCCCACTTTTCAAAGACGTATGGGTTAGGGTTGGGAGCTGGGGCATGCAATGTTGGCTGCAGGAGTGTGGCAGCTCTTGTTTGTCCAGCACAACCCTCAATGTTTTGATTTGATGCTAATGATGCATTTGCATCAAATCAAAACAGCGAGGACCTAAGTTATAGGAAAGTTTGAGTAGGTTAGGAATTGATTCCCTGGAACTTTTGAAAATGAAGGGAGATTTGATAGGGGTATACAAAATTATGAGGGGTATAGATAGGGTATCTGTAAGCAGGCTTTTTCCACTGAGGTTGGGTGAGACTAGAACTAGAGGTCATGGGTTAAGGGTGAAAGATGAAATTCTCAAGGGGAAGCTGAGGGAAACTTCTTCACTCAGAGGGTGTTGTGAATGTGGAACGAGCTCCCAGTGAAAGGGGTGGATGTGGGTTCTTTTTCAACATTTAAGTGAAGTCTGGATAATTACTTGGATGGGAGGGGTATGGAGTGCTTTGGTTCTGGTGCAGGGCGATGGGACTACTGTCTTGTCTCAACAGATTTTCGAGCTCCGTCAGTCACATTGGCTCAATAAGGTTGGATGAAGTCCTGTTGAGATCCAGCAGCCAATTTTGGTAGAGCTCTGGATGCTATGAAAGCATTTAAGGAATTTAAGTAAAACCAGCTGGGCATTTTTGCCCACATTGCCACGTGACCTGTTGGCAGGGCTGAAGTAAATGATCCTAACCTCTCTTACCATGCCTGTCTTCTTCCTACGGCTGAGGGTAACCAGTGCCTGCTTCCCACATGACAACTCAGTTCAGGAATTTTACAGAAAGATACTTCTCCCCCTCCCCATCTATTTCCCCTTATCCACCTGTCCCTGTCACTCTTTCTCTTTCCCTTCCCTCACCCATTACTTTCACCTTCCTTCCTCTAGTTCCCCACAACCTTCCCTTTATTCCATTGTCTACTGTCCTCCACTGCCAGATTCCTCCTTCTTCAGCCCTCTGTCTACCACATCTATTACCTCTCAGCTTCTCACATTATTCCCTCTAGCCCCCATTTCCCCACCCTCCTGCTTCCCTTCTCTCACTTCAGTTCACCTATCAACCCACCCACCAACAAACCCCAACATGTTCTTCACCTTCCTCCCTTTTATCCTGGCTTCTGCCCTCTTCACTTCCAGTCTAGCAGGAAACGTTGAGCGTTCATTTCCCTCCATAGATGCTGCCTGACCTGCTGAGTCCCTCAAGTAGTCTGTAGTCTGTGTGTATTGAACATTTATTAATATATCTTGATGCTCAAAGCCATTATATTTTTGTGGCATTTTTTAATCACTAGAGGGAGCTGATAACAACTAAACTAAAATAAATCTCTTAAAGGTACCTCCCTCAAGAAGGGGGGCCATACTTCCCCACAGTTGTAGGCTCACAGGTTGGTATCTCAGTCTGGAGCTCCAGGCTTAACAAAAGCATTCTGCAAGGACATCACATTCTGAGACGGAGAAAAGAGGGAGCCTTTCATAATCAGGAAACGGTGACGGTGACAGAACAGTCGAGGTTCCAAACTTATGTGGAAAATCAGCAAGACTTGAGCACTTGCGATGAGCTGATATTTATTTACTGTTTCGATAATTCTCCTTTGAAACCAAATATTTTGTTCCATAAGACATGGGAGCAGAATCAGGCCATTCAGCCCATCAAGTCTGCTCCACCATTCCATCTTGGCTAATGTATTTTCTCTCTCAACTCCATTCTCCTGCCTTCTCCCCATAAAGTTGACGCTCTGATTATTCAAGAACCTATTAACCTGGACCTTAAATGACGTGGCCTGCACAACCCTCTATGGCAATGAACTCCACAGATTCACTACTCTTAGGAGGACGACGGCGCCCTAACGGCAACTCCTTTGCTTGCATCTTTGGAAACGGCTCTAATTCTATCCTTAATATCTCCTTTCTTTCCTTTTGAAGACCCTGACCTGGAGTTATATGCTGACCTCGGTTCTTTGCGGGAATGATACCAAGGACGTGGCCTAAATGCCAGCATTTCGTGGCACTGGCAGCGGGTGGACTTGAGGTCAGTGCCACCGTCTGGTGGATCATGGGAGATGGAAGATCGAAAGCAGTGAGCTGGCTGCTTGCTGTGTGCCCAGAGACCCGAGTTCTTCAAGCACAGAGCTCGGAGGAAGCAACGCAAGAGACTTTTAACACCATAGATCGGCGAGTTGTTTGTTATGTCTTCCCTCTCGCTTCGAAATGGAGACACCTCTTTTTCTCTTGTTATTGGGAGAGAGAGCCTGTGGTAAGTCGAATTACTGGGTAAGTGAATAGTCTTTGGGGTACTGCAAATCTGTGTCTTTATTGATGCTTTGCTGCACGCTTGAGTGCTCGGTGTGGGGTGCCGATGGTTTTTTTGCTGGTGGGGGGGTTGTTGTTGCCTTCCTGCTGCTTATGGGGTCTTTGGGGTTCCAATATTAAACTGTCATTCATTCTTTGGGGCACTCCTCTGTTTTTGTGGATGTTTGCAAAGAAAAAGAATTTCAGGAGGTATTTTGTATGCATTTCTCTGACATGAATGTATGCATTGAAACCTATTGAACTCTGGCTAAATAAATTTTTCCTCATCTCTGGTTGAAATGGATATCTCTCAATTCTGAGACTTTGCCCTCAAGTCCTAGACTCCCTCACTATAGGAAAATCCTCTTCACATCCATTCTATCCAGACCTTTCAATATTTCATAGGTTTCAATGAGGTCCCCCTCATTCTTTAAAATTCCGGTGAGTACAGGTCCAGGGCGTTCAAATGCTCCTCATATGTTAATCACTATAGCTGTGCTAGTGTGGAGGCCACGTTTGCTTTTGTTTAGCCATATATTGGAAATGTTAATGATAAAGCTGCAAAAAATTCCAAGGCACACTTAGCAGGGCTGTTCACGCACTCACCATTCCCTATATAAAGAAATTACCTCTGACATCCCCCCCTATACTTTCCTCCAATCACCTTAAAATTATGCCCATTGTATTAGCCATCCCCTCCCCCCCCCCCCCCCCCGGGAAGCAGTCTCTGGCTGTCCACACGATCTGTGTCTCTTATCATCTTGCACACCTCTATCAAGTCTCTCCTCATCCTCCTTCACTCCAAAGAGATGAGGCCTAGCTCACTCAGCCTATCTTCATAAGATATACTCTCTAGTCTAGGCAGCATCCAGGTAAATTTTTGAACATGGAAGTTGTTGCTGGTGTATGAGGACTCATTGCATGCAGCTCCCTAGAGATCCACTCCTTCCTCCTCATTTCTGTCTGAAAGGACACCTCTATATTCTGAGTCTGTGTCCTCTGGTCTTAAACTTTTCCTCTGTAGGAAACATCCTCTACTCATCCACCCTATCAAGGCTTTTCACCATTTGATAGATTATATCTGCTATACTCTTCTAAGTTTTCTGTCTCTTAGAATTGCTAACTATGTAATGACAAGCTTCTCATTGTGCCTCGGTGCATGCGACAATGATAAACCAATACCAATATCTTGATGTGGGTGTGAGCAGTGTGATTGGTCATTTGAAAAAGAATCATATCCCAGCATGATCCTTGAAAGATGACAGGAAGCTACGACTAGATAAGAATTACATGATTCATTGGAAGAGGCAGCCTGCTGAAAATTTACAATCGGAAAAGTTCTGTGATGCTCAGTCACTGGGGGATATAATTGCTTCCTGTTATTGAATAGCTCTATGTTGGGCTTGATGGCCAAACAGTGCAGTCTTTGGCTGGCTGCACTTTGGAGAAGGTTGAGATGGTGGCAAATGCCCGCTGCTGGTCTAGCTGCCTCTGTGAGCTGAAGAAGCAGATGATGTCTGATTTTATGGAAGATGACAGTCAGTGAGCCCCCTAATGTAGCAGTGTAGGTTGAATACTGCAACAGTATAAACTGCAACTCTACAAAACATAAGTTAGACCACTCTTGGAGAATAGAGACACTTCATAAGAGGACACGATCCTCTGTCACTCCTCTCAGTACATGAAGACCAAGAACGACACGAGTTCATCTGGGAAACTATAAAAATTCGGGCAGAAGCATAAAACAAGAAATCAAGAGAATTTTGAGAAACTTGGTTCTCAATGGCAGACTCTATTAACATGCATATTGAACTGGATGCAATTTATAAACCTATGTGTCTAAGGGTTTGGGGCCGAGGGTTGAGCCACAGATAGCTGAGGACACCAGGGATACAGGCCAGTGGAAACCTCTCAGCTATTTGGTTAGCTGGGACCCAGTGGAGACTAGCGGCCAGTACGACAGCTAAATAATCAGAACAAGTCGGACCAGTATAAACGCAAGCACAGAAACAACACTCAATTGAACACTGATGATATCACCTCGATCGGTGAGGAAAAGCTTACGCCCTAACGTCCAGGCTCAGCAAGCAACCCAACAACCCAACCTACCAATCTTCTGTTTCATTCGATGCTTGGAGTATTGTGTTTAGTTCTGGTACCTTCGTTATAGGAAGGATGTGAACTCTTTAGAGAGGATGCAGAGGAGATTTGCCAGGATTAGAAACTATAAACACAATAAATTTTGCAGGTAGTGAAAATCCAGAAAACAAACACAAGGTGCTGCAGGAAGTCAGCATGGAAAGCAGTAAACAGTCAAATTTCTGACCAAGACCCATTATCAGGACAGGGTAGTGAGGGAGAAGAAGCCAGAATGAGAAGGTAGGGGACAGAAATTAACACATGATGGCAGGTGATAGGTGAAAACAGGTGAGGGGACAGGTGGGTGTGGGGAGGGGGGAATGGAGTGAGAGATAGGAATTGATAGGTGGAAGAGGTAAAAGGCTGATGATGAAGGAATATGATAGGAGAGAACAGAGGACCATGGGAGAAAGGGACTGAGGAGAGGACCCAAAGAGAAGTGATGAGCAGGGGGGAAGAATAGAAAGGGTAAAAGGAGAGTCAGAATGGGGAATGGAAAAAGAGAGAAGGGAAGGAGGAAAAACTACTGGAAATTAGAGAATGTTGTCAAGTTAGAACGTATATAGAAACGGGTGGCCATCAGGAATGCCCACCTTTTGCGTTGGACAGAGCAAAGATTCTCAATGAAGCAGTCCACCAATCTACATGAGGTCCAACCACTGTAGAGGAGGCTGCATTGGGATCACCAGATTCAGCATGTGACCCTGACAGGCTCACGTGTGAAGCAACACCTCACCTTGAAGGACTGTTTGGGGCCCTGAAGGATCATGAGGGAGAAGATGTGGGGACAGGTGTGACAGCTGTTATGATCGCAGAGGTAAGTTCCAAGAGGGAGATCATTAGGGAGTGTCGAGTGAACAAGAGTGTTGTGTAGAGAGCGATCCCTGCAGAAAGTGGGGGAAAGACAAAGGAGGATGAGAGATGACTTGATAGAGGTATAAAAGCTGAAAAGTGGCAAAAAGCAGAGTGGACAGCAGAGGCTTTCTTCCCAGGGTAGAAATGGCTACGACTTGAAGGCATCTTTTTAAGATGATTGGAGAGAGGTATAGAGGGTAGATGTCAGAGTTAGGTTTCTTAGGCAGAGACTAGTGGGTGCATTAAGGTTGTTATAGCAGGGGGATAGCGGGGATAAGCTCCCACTACCTATTAAATGTTCCTAATGGCAGGTGTCTCAAATAGAGGTGTGCAAAATGAATGGGTTACACATTAATCCGAGGAGATCTAAAATCCTTGCAGGCAGGTTAGCTGGAGTTGTTTGGGTGGGTTTGAACGAATTTGGCAGGGGATTGGGAAACAGAAGATGAGGTAGTTGGTTTACAAACAGCGACAATGTGTGGTGAGATTCCTAGCAAGGAGAAGCTGATGATTGGGCAAAATTGCAGCCAACCAGATAAGTTACAACATAAAAGGCTGACAAAATAGAAAATAGTGAATACAAGACTAAGAGTGTTATATTTGAATGCACACAGTATATGGAATAAGGTTGATGAACTTGTAGTACAGTTACAGATTGGCAAGTATGATGCTGTAGGCATTCCACATTATAGCTGGAAACTTAATGTCCAAGGATACACATTGTACCGAAAGAATAGGCAGGAAGGCAGAGGGGATGGCATGGCTTTGCTGGTAAAAAATGTAATTAAATCATTACAAAGAGGTGACATAGGGACAGAAGATGTTGAATTATTGTGGATAGAGCTAAGGATCTGCAAGGGTAAAACAACTCTGATGCGAGCTATGTATAGACCCCCCCCCCCCACCCACAGCAGTAGAAAGGATGTAGTCAACAAGTTACAATGGGCAATAGAAAATGCATGCCATAAGAGCAATGTTACAATAATCATGGGGATTTCAATATGCCGGTAGATTGGGAAAATCAGTATGGTGTGGGATTCCAAGAGGGAGGGATTTCTAAAATGCCTACAAGATGGCTTTTTAGAGAAGCTTGTGGTTGAGCCCTCTGGGGGATCAGCTATTCTGGATTTGGTGTTGTGCAATGAACCAGAATTGATTAGAGAGCTCAAGGTAAAAGAACCTTAAGAGAAAAGTGACCATAATATCGAATACACGCTGAAATTTGAGAAGGAGAAGCTAAAGTCAGATGTATCAGTATTACAGTAGAGTGAAGGGAATTACAGAGGCATGAGAGACGAGTTGGCCAAAATTGATTGGAAAAGAACACTGGCAGGGATGATGGCAGAGCAGTAATTGCTGGAATCTCTGGTAGCAATTTAGACAGAGCAGTATATATACATTGCAAAGAGGAAGAAGTATTCTAAAGGCAAGATGACACAACTGTGGATAACATGAGAAGTCAAAACCAACATAAAAGTCAAAGGGAGGGCATATAATAGAATAAAAATTAGTGGCATGTTAGAGGATTGGGAAGGTTTTAAATACCAAAAAAAAGCAACTAACAATGTCTTTAAGAAGGTAAAGATGGAATACGAAAGTTAGCTAGCCAATAATATTAAAGAGGATACTAAGAGTTTTTTTTAGATACATACATTATAAAAGAGAAGCAAGAGTGGATATTGGACCACTGGAAAATGATGCTGGAGAGGTAGTAATGGGACACAAGGAAATGGCCGACAAACTGAGTAAGTATTTTGCGTCAGTCTTCACTGTGGAAGATACTAGCAGTATGGTGGAAGTTCCACATGTCAGGGGTCATGAAATGTGTGGTTACCATACTAGAGAGAAGGTTCTTGGGAAACTGAAAGGTCTGAAGGTAGATTAGTCACCTGGATGAAATGGTGTACACCCTAGGGTTCTGAAAGAGATGGCTGAAGAGATTGTGAAGGCATTAGTAATGATCTTTCAAGAATCACTAGATTCTGTAATGGTTCCAGAAGACTGAAAATTGCAAATGTCACTCCACTCTTCAAGAAGGGAGAGAAGCAGAAGAAAGGAAATCAGAGGCCAGTTAGTCTAACCTCAGTGGTTGGGAAGATGTTAGCGTTGATTCTTACGAATATGGTTTTGGGATACCTGGAGACACATGATGAAATAGGTCAGCATGGTTTCCTCAAGTGAACATTTTGCATGACAGATTTGTTGGATTTCTTTGAAGAAATAACAGGCAGGACAGATAAAGGAGAATCAGTTAATGTTGTCTATTTGGATTTTCAGAAGGCCTTTGACAAGGTGTCACACATGAAAATGTTTAACAATCTACAGCCCATGGTACTACAGAAAAGATTCTAGCATGGATAAAGCAGTGGCTGAATGGCAGAAGGCAAAGAGTGGGAATAAAGGGAGGCTTTTCTGGTTGCCTGCTGGTGATTAGTGGTTTTTCCCAGGTGTCTAAATTGGGATTGCTTCTTTTTATGTTAAATGTCAATGATTTGGATGATGGAGTTAATGGCTTTGAAACAAAGTTTGCAGATGTTTCAAAGATAGGTGGAGGGGCACGTAGTTTTCAAGAAATAGGGAGGCTACAGAATGACTTAGACTAGGAGAATAGGCAAAGGAGTGGCAGATGGAAATCAGTGTCAGGAAGTATATAGTCATGCACTTCAGTAGAAGAAATGAATGGGTTGACTATATTCTAAATGGAGAGAAAAACAAAAATCTGAGGTGCAAAAGGATTTGGAAGTCCTTGTGCAGGATTCTCTAAAGGTTAATTTGCAGGTTGAGTCTGTGGTGAGGAATTCAAATACAATGTTAGCATTCATTTCAAGAGGTCTAGAATATAAAAGCAAGGATGTAATGTTAAGTATTTATGAAGTACTGGTGAGGACTCACTTTGTAGTATTTTGAGCAGTTTGGGGCAGCTTATCTTAGAAAGGATGTGCTGAAACTGGAGAAGGTTCAAAGGAGGTTCATAGAAAGGATTCCAGGATTAAACAGCTTGCCTTTGGAAGAGTCTTGATCTCTCTGGGCTTATATTCACTGGAATTTAGAAGAATGAGAGATGACCTCATTGAAACCAATCGAATGGTAAAAGCCTTGATAGAGTTAGAGGATATTTCCTATGGTAAAAATGTCTAAGACAGGAGGACACAGCCTCAGAATAGAGAGATGTTCTTTTAGAATTTCTTCAGCCGGAGAGTGGTGAATCTGTGGAATTCATTGCCACAGGCAGCTGTTGTGGCCAAGTCTTTACGTATATTTAAGGCTGAGGTTAATAGATTCTTGATTGGAGAAGGCATGAAGGAATATGGGGAGAAGGTAGAAGGTTGGGGCTGAGAGGGAAAATTGTATCAGCCTCATTGAAATTGTGGAGTGGACTCGATATGGCTAAATAAACTAATTCTGCTCTTATATCCAGGTCTTATGATCTTAAATAGCCTCTGATAAACAAGTTCAGCTCCTGGCCTTCATGTGTGGCTTAGCTAATAAGCCTGGAGGAAGCTTTTCTACTGACAAGAGGGGGAAAAGTGGGTTACTGGCATCTTAAACGAATCACTTTGGTTGACAAAGTCATTGAGGAGTCATTGAGGAGGATTGTCAGCTGTGGTTGACAACTCATCTAGGAGAAAGAAAACTCTGATCTCAAACATATGCTGCTTTTTGATGGGGAAGGCCCTGGGAGTATACCTTGAGGAAAAATAAGGAGATGGATTCCTTAAGGCAGTCTTGCATTGACTGACAACTCCTGCGATACTGCTGGTGCCAAATTGTACCGATCTCTGCCATTCCTTTGGATGCATCAACTGCATGGTGAGGGGAAGCCTGCTAATCGGCAGCAGTTTCTTCTGGCTTCTGTATCAACCAGACAGCTGGGAAACAACATCCATAGTTGACCCAACCAATGGAACACTCAGCCAGGGGTAGTAGTGGAGGCAGGTACATTAGGGACACTTAATAGACTCTTAGATAGGCACATAGATTATAGAGAACTGGAGGGCTGAAGTGTTAGATTGATTTCAGAGTTGGTTAAAAGGTTTGAACAACAAGATGTTAAGGAAACTCAAGGAGATAAGTGATAGGAACAGTATGTTATTTTTGTTCCAGGCAGTTCATTCATGAACAAAGCTCTCAGAGAAATAAAAAGATTCAGCTATTAACAGCACCATGGAGAAGAAAAGGAAATTCAAGCATTATTGAAATATTTGTAATTAGCATTAGAATCACTGTAGACTTCCAGTTTCATTGTTTTTACCACAGTAATTGAGATAAGATCCAATAATTGTGCCTCATGGAAGATAATAGCATATACAAAGATTGCACTGAAAGGAATAACTTCAAAGAAAACTTAATTTCAGCAAATGACATTTATTAATACAGAAGACACAAATAATAATTCTAAATTGCTACAATATTTGGTTGCTATCCTCTTGGAGTTTTTGCAAATTGTCTTTACTGTTTGCTACTTGAGAACTATTGACATGAAGACAATAATAGTCATTGAGAAACACAGGACTGAAACTGGACTTTTGACGAATTGATCCATGCCCACCTAGATTCAGAGAATCGAGAGGCTCCAGAGGGGCGTAGACTCAGCCAGTTCCATCACAAACTCAACCCTCCCCAGCATCAATGACATCTTCCAAAGGCATCGTCAAGAAGGCAGCATCCATCATTAAGGATGCTTGCCAACTGGCACATACCCTCCGCATCATATTTCTGAATGGTCCATCGACCCATTAACTGAACCTCATTAACCCCTTTTGTTTTTTACCGTCTATTTCTTTTGTAGTTTATAGTAATGTTATGTCTTTGCACTGTACTGCTCCCACAAGAAAACAAATTTCATGTTAGATAAGAGTGATCCTCTCTAGGATAGTTCCATTTGTCCAAGTTTGGTTCATATCCCTGTGAACATTTCCTATCTATGTTCAGAACTGTGCAAGAGCCTTAGGTACATACACATAGCTAGGGTGCCTAAGATTTTTGCACAGAACTGTAGTAATTTTACATATTGCCCTGTACTGCTGCAGCAAAAAAAAAAACAAATTTCATGACATATGTAAGTGATGATAAACCTGATTCTGATATGGGTCTCCATTGTGGACTGAGAGTGGGAAGGGGGCAGGGAGAGGGGAATCATGGTTGGGAAAAGGGGCAGGGAGAGGGGAATCATGGTTGGGAAAAGGGGAAGGGAGAAGGGAAGGAGTGGGAAGCACCAGAGAGACATTCTGTAATGGTCAATAAATCAATTGATTGGAATCAAATTACTTAGCCTCTAGACTAAAATTGAAATGCAACATTTGAACTGAAAAGGAGAGAGTATAAAAATGAGGGGCTTCAAATGCAAAGCAGTGAGAACTCTGGAGACTAATTATCACAAGGAAGGCCCCCATTCCAGGGGCTGGGGAAAAAAAGGACCAATCATTTGGCCAGTGGGTAATCCATATTTCCATGCTATAAATTGGACAAGTATTCTGAAAGAATTGGTAGAGAGGGAACAGAAGAAATTATGTTTTAAGTTGTTGGCCTAGGGTCAACATACAGTAGTTATGATGATGTTTGTGCATACACAATAAAATGCAAGCTTTGATTAATTAAACTTGAGTGGTGAATTGCCAAACTTACACCAGTTGATGATTGTTCAGCAATATAGACCACATCTACTATTATGCCCTCATCAACCTTCTTGGTTACTTCTTCAAAAACTTTATGTAATTGTTCAGACATGATCTCCCACACACAAAGCCTTGCTGACGTTCAATAATCAACCCCTATTTCTCTTTATATATAAAGACATATATCTTGTCCCTCAGAATTTCCTCCAGTAACTGGCAGTTAAACATTTGATGCATTTCACCATATGTTTTGATATAAGTGTGACAAATAAAGCTAAATTTTATCTTTACTTAGCACAGATGTTGGGCTTACTGGTCTAATGTTCCCAGGTTTTATTTTGCAGGCCATCTTAAATAAAGGTACAACATTAGCCTCCATCCTGACTCAGAACATCAGCCATCGCCATAATGATGCAGATAACTCAGCAAGGCCTCAAGCAATTTCTTCTCCAACTTTCAACAGTATTCTTGAATATTCCTTGTTAGTCCCTGGAGATTTATCCACACACACGCACAGTGCTGGAGGAACACAGCAGGTTGGGCTTCAACAACAATTGACGTTTCAGGCTGAGATCATGATGTGTGTGTTGCTCTAGAATTCTAGCATCTACAGAATGTCTTTTGGCCTAGATATTTATCTGCTTTTACATGCTTTAAGACAGTCAGTACTTGCTCTGTTTTAATGAGGACAATGCCCAAGACTTGCCATTAAATATCACAATGTCTGAAGTCGAGATGTCCTCCTCCATAATAAAAATAAAGGAGAAATATTCATTGAGGACCTGAGCCATCTCCTGCGGCTCCACTTAAACACTTTATGGGGTATGATAGTCGGTGATCTCCCTAAATAACAATACATGTTGAATATTTCAGCAGCTACACTTTGAAGAGACCTAGAAGCTGAGAAATTAGGTGATGTCGACGCGTGAATCTGTGCTTGAGGTTTTATGAGTTTACAGTCTTTGAATCTTTGAAATATTTGAAGCAATAATGAAACACAAATCTTTTAAACCAGTAATATTTGATTTCAGTAAAACTTTCTGGGCTCTACACATCATTCCAGTAACATTCTTCTTAAGTGCAGTCAAAAACATTTAAAACAAGTACATTTAGTGCACTAACAATCTACATAACTAACGGTTCTGTGTTTTCCTCCTGTCTTTATTGATTTGTGAAACATTTCCAAAAGAAGTATTAACCCAACTCAGTTATACACTATAAGAATTGTCAGTATTTTATTAAGTCTTCTGAGACACAATAGTCTATTCCAAAGATGTTACAGAGTGCCGAATATGATACTACAGAAAAGTGTAGAAATGATCTTCCTCTCCAGTAGCACTACACAGGTCAAGGAGGATTCAACAGTCTTTGCCATAGAGAAACTTCAGTGCAGGAAACTACGAACAGATAATTTGCGTGTAAAACCAATTAGGATTGCCTGCAGCTCATAATGTACTATCTTCTGTGTCTTCTATGATCTTACAAATATTTCAACTTCATGCATATAATAGCTTTTGTGTGATGTGGAATGATAGTAATTGTTTTGTTCTAATATCAAATGCTCAAAAATGAGAAATTGCCATTTCACTGTCAACAAAATTGTAGCTTTGCGGGCCCTCCTTTGGTTGGAGTCGACCACGGATGTTGTGTCCAAGCGGTCTATATTAATATGCAAGCCAGGGTGGTACTATATGAAGAGCAATGTGTTGCCCATGTGTCAGGCTCCCCCTCTCCACACAGCTGATGAATTCAAAGGAATAACAAAAGCAAATACACACTGGCATTAGTGGCATTGCAGGAGTTGCCAGTCAGTGTTGAACTCAACGTATGACTGCCCTAAGGACTCAGACACCGGATTTTTCCTCTGGTTTTACCCCCAAAGCTACTCCCATGACTGTGTATAGCTGCAAGGCAGCTGCGGTTTGAGATCGGAGTTTTCCTTCTCCTAGAACAGCTGCCAACCATGGCCAACGAGCCCCATCTGCCGGAAGCAACTGGTTTTAAGGCACCAGTAACCTGCCTTTGCCCCTTCTCCTGTCTGTAGAAATGGTCCCACTGGGCTCTGTAGCTAAGCCACACATGAAGGCCAGGAAGTGGACTTGATTGTTAGGTGCTATTTGAGATGCATGCCATTGGGAGCATTTAATACCTCTCCTGACTATGACAACCTAACAGAAATAAGGTAGCTCGTTATTTCTAAATGACAAAAGTCAATACTATATATATTTTCAAGTAGTAAACTTTAATGAGAAATACCATATCATTAATGGAATTGAAAGTTAATCCCAGATGTTGTTTTGCATTGAGCTATCTGAGAGACTTAATTCACTGAAATACTTCTAAGAAGAATGATGGTACAATATCACA
The DNA here is from genome assembly GCF_030144855.1 of Hypanus sabinus. Lineage (NCBI taxonomy): Eukaryota > Metazoa > Chordata > Chondrichthyes > Myliobatiformes > Dasyatidae > Hypanus > Hypanus sabinus. The sequence goes on from NC_082719.1 coordinate 95,077,531, forward strand.
ACAAGATCAGTTCCAACACAGCTTGAGATCTAAGATCCATTCCATGCCTCCCACCTTTTTTGTAGGCAATTCATCAGCACATAGATATTAAGAATTTTAAAAGCATTAAAAGTGAGATGTTCTTTAAAAAGGCAGGCAATTTTCTTGAGAGCTAAAGATTTACCATTTCAATCCACTAAGTTCAACTAAGTTTAAATGGTGAATCTTCAGGGAAGTCGATAAGGAGGTTATCACTTGAAGTCTAGAATACGATTATCGGAAGTACTTCCGTAACGCTTGAAGAGGATTTTCAATACATATGCATAAAGCAAATCCTATGATGTGTGCCAAAACCGTGTGACCAATGAAGAGGTAAAACTAGGAGAAGAAAAAAAGAGAATATTGGTATTGTATATACACACACTGGCCACTTGATTAGGTACAACTGTATACCTGCACAAATATCTAATCAATCAATCATATGGCTGCAACTCAATGCATGAAAACATACAGACATGGTCAAGAGGTTCAGCCCAAACATCAGAATGGGGAATAAATGTAATCTAAGTGGCTTTAATTGTAGAATGAGTTTTGGTGCCAGATGGGTGGTTTGAGTACCTCGGAAATTGCTGATCTTGTGAAATTGTCGCGCACAACAGTGTGAGACAATTTTTACAGAAAATGGTGCAAGAAACCAAAAAAAAATAGACATCCAGTGAGTGGCAATTCTGAGGGTGAAAATGCCTTGTTAATGAGAGAAGTTAGAGGAGAATGGCCAGAGTGACAGGAAGATAACAATTTCTCAGCTGAACCATCCATGTTCCAGTCCTTCCCTGGTAATGCTCCCCAGCTATTCCTGCTCTACTTTGATGACTACGTTGGTGTTGCTTCCTGCACCCATCTGAGCTCAACAGTTCCATTAACTTTGCCTTTAACTTCCACCCTGTCCTCAAATTTACTTGGTAATTTCTGACCTCTCTCTCCCCTTTTACAATCTCTCTGCCTCCGTCTCTGGTGACAAACTGTCAAACAACATCCCTTATAGAACTACTGAATTCCACGGTTATCTTGACTATACCTTTTCCCAAAGTGTCTCATGTAAGAGTGCCATTCCCTCCTCTCAGTTCCATCATCTCTGCCGCATCTGTTCCCAGGATAAAGCTTTCCTTTCCAGAACATCAGAAATGTCCTAATTTTCTCTTCCTCCGCCATTGCTGCTCTCACCTGCATCTACTCCATTTCCAGACATCCATACTCACGTCTTCTTCCCACCACCTTAACAAGGATTGAATTCCTCTTGTCCTCATCTACCAACCCATTAACCTCCATGTCCAAAACATCATTCTCCACAACTTCTGCCATCTTCAACAGAATCCCATCCCAAGCAGATCTTTTCTTTCCTCCTGCAACTCCTCCATTTTCTGCTTTCCCCAGTGAACGCTCCCTCTGTGATTCACCTGTCCATACATTCCTCCCCTTTAATCACCCCACTTGCCTAGCACCACCCCCTGCTTCCCCTACTTCTTCCATTTCTCCCATGGTCCACTCTCCTCTCCAATCAGATTCCTTCTTCTCCAGCTGTTTACCTTTCCCTTCCACCTGGTTTCACCTCTCACCTTCTAGCTTATCCTCCGTTCCCACCACCCCACCCCCCACATTTTATTCTGGCATCTTCCCCTTTCCTTTCCAATCCCAATGAAGGGTCTTGACCTGAAAATTCAACGATTTGTTCATTTGGTGGCCTGCTGAGTTCCTCCGGCGTTTGGTGTGTATTTTACATTACAACAGAGGTGTGCAGAAGAGCACCTCTGAATGCACAACATATTGAGCCTTGAGGTGGTTGGGTTTCAGCAGCTGAAGACAGCAAATATACACTCAGTGGCCATTTTATTAGGTACAGGAATTAGGTACATAATAGATTAGATAAATTAGATAATAATAATTAGATAAATTAGAGAGAGTGCAGAGACGATTTACTAGGATGTTACCTGGGTTTCAGCACTTAAGTTACAGAGAAAGGTTGAACAAGTTAGGTCTCTATTCATTGGAGCGTAGAAGGTTGAGGGGGGATTTGATCGAGGTATTTAAAATTTTGAGAGGGTTAGACAGAGTTGACGTGAATAGGCTGTTTCCATTGAGAGTAGGGGAGATTCAAACGAGAGGACATGATTTGAGAGTTAGGGGGCAGAAGTTTAAGGGAAACACGAGGAGGTATTTCTTTACTCAGAGAGTGATAGCTGTGTGGAATGAGCTTCCTGTAGAAGTAGTAGAGGCCATTTAAGGTAAAATTGGATAGGTATATGGACAGGAAAGAAGTGGAGGGTTATGGGCTGAGTGCGGGTAGGTGGGACTAGGTGAGATTAAGAGTTCAGCACGGACTAGGAGGGCCGAGATGGCCTGTTTCCGTGCTGTGATTGTTATATGGTTACATGTTATATAATAAAGTGGCCACTGAATGTATTTTTAACAACGTTACCTTTTGGGTACAAAGCTTTTCTCAGTGTGTTTAGATGATGAAGGGAATGAACTTCCTCAGTGTTGTTCTTTGCCTGTCACTGTCATCTCCATTGCCAAGTATAATTGTAATAAAGGAGCAGCATCGAAGAGAATCCATGGTATAAAAATACAGAAAATATCACTGAGATAATCATATTTTATCCCAGGATTAGATTATTTTTACTACATTGAGTACCATTAACTCTAGAATGATTTCCCTTATAATTTCAATTTAACACATTGAAACCCATCGAATGTTGAAAGGTTTTGATTGAGTGGATGTGGAGAGGATGTTTACTATGGTGGGAGAGTCTAGGACCAGAGAACACAGCCCCAGATAGAGGGGCATCCTTTTCGAACAGAGATGAGGAGGAATTTCTTTAGCCAGATAGTGTGAATCTGTGGAATTCGTTGCCAGAGGCAGCTGTAGAGGTCAGGTTATTGGGTATATTTAAGGCAGAGGATGATAGATTCTTGATTAGT